>NW_010119124.1:12740-19409 GCF_000699245.1 Pterocles gutturalis
ATTGGAGCTGGGAGGGTTGACAAGCTCAATTTAGTTTTGTGTAACTATGATATATAGTTTGCTGCAGTTTCAGATGCTTCCTTTCAGTGCTACATTCCTGATTATTTTGAAGATTGATTCAGAAAATGAGACAGCTTTAGCATACTGGAACCTGATTACAGGTTAGCACACGATATTGTAAGGCAATTTCCTGCAGATGCTTACGTCCAGGAGTGGAGTTGGATCACACAACAAGCTATGTGTTCTAGTCTGCTTGAATGAGCAGAGATCTCATTTTGAAGTTGTTTGCAATTTCATGTATTCGTAGTTCTGACATCAATATGCTTTCTGAGGTTGGAGATAAATTCTTCCTTGCTGAGAAGAACATTGATTTGCGTCCCTTCTCTTAACACCCACATACATATTTCCTAAGGGAAATCTGGACAGAATCCTGAGAAACATTTTATTCATTTCTCAGATTACAGTAAATACTAAGAAATAACCTCATATGTCATACTTATAATTGATATTGTGTTGCCTTTAGTCCCAGCTTTTCACATTAAAAAAAACCCCAAAACTAGAAAAACAAGACAGGAACTAGAGAAGCCATTGTTTTGTAGAAATACTGTCTTGTGGAGTGTTAGTGTGAGAATGTCTGTGCTTTTACATACTCCTAATTCTGGGGGTTTTAATGGCCTATTTTAAAGTGTTATACAACTGAGGTGTTTAAAGCTAAGTACCCATGTCTTTACTGCTCCTCTGCAGGAGAGGTTAACTCCTAGTTGCCTAACAATAATAACCTCTTTTGGTAGTGTTGGTATGACTTCTTAAATGGGACTAAAAATTAAAATAAGTTGTCAGAGGGTCTCATTAAAGTGTGTCTTGTGCCCTTTTACATCAAGGTGGAAATTTTTTTGAGACCTGACAATGAAATGTGTTATGGGATGTGTAAAAAGAAGAATGAGAATTGGTAAACATCTTGTGCTTGAATTTGTTCTTGGATTTGACCTGGAGATAATTTGAATGGAAAAATAGTTTTCCCTGAATAAGATGGGTAGGGTCCAAAAAATTAATACTTTGCATTGTCTGTCAAAGTACGTGAAGGCATGTTTTTATGGCATTCTCTTTGACTTGGGTGAATTAATAAGATTTTAAAAAAAGAGGAATAGAGCTTTTTAACTGTGATCATCAGTATGTGACATAACAGCAAAATCACTGAAGATATTTTTAAAAAAACCCAAGAAAATAATAACTACCAAGTTGAGTATTAAGATTGTGCTTGGCAGGTAATATAGGTAGCATAAATTCCAATGTAACCTGTTCCAAGATTATTAATATTATTTCAGGTATTTTGTATGTGATAGCATCTTTCTTTATGTGGCTTCTTTGTATGGGGAAGAAAAAACTCACTACTTAACACTGTTTAATTCTGATATGCTGAAGTTCAAATAAGCTGTGAGTTTTTAACCTGTTAACTTACAAGGTCCTTATTTTTAAGATAATTTACACTAGCTCTGTTATAATTGAACTGTGTAATCCTTTATCTGCTTGTATAGCAAATATATATTGAAATTTGTATTTTTGGGGTGAGTTGAAAATTTAAAAATCTTGTGTTAATGTTATTGAAAAGTCTCACCATTCACATATTTTTCTGCGTTGTTATTCTTAACTGTCATTCTTGAAATGTGGTATAATTTAAAAAAAAATTCTTAATTGTGAGAACAAGTTACACTGAATTGAGTAATAGTTTTATTTGTACTTCAAGTAGTCTAATAAAATGTAAACTGCTTAGAGCAGATTTCTGTGTTCCTTGTCCTTTTGCTTTTACTACAAGATGCATGTTGGTAACAAGAATAAATAAGTTTAAAAGAGGCACTTGAAGCGTCCCCTACCCCCAGTTGTGGAATTTAGGCAATAAAACTACATTTTTGTGGACACACAAGTTTTTCTCCAGCAGGGTGGCTTACTGAAAAGCTGTTGAAATATTTGCTTTAAATTTTCTTTGATTAGTTGTTTTGACTTTTCCATTGCATGAAGACCCAACTTATCCAGTAAATCAAATGTATGTTTTACTGAGTATCTGCTAGTAGAAATGGGATTGAACTCCTGACTTTCTGGTCCCTTCAGGATCAATGTATTTCTCTTCAAGTTGCTGCTTTAGGAACTGAGAGTACTTAGTAGATCCCCAAAAATGCTGAGGTGTTTCTGCACTCCTGTGCTGCAGAGCACCGTGCGGTACTACTTCACTGAATGAGGAAAAAAAAAACCGGTCATGACAAACAAAAAGTAATTCCTTCCTTTGTCAGCTGGATACCAGTTATGTGATGGCGTGGAGAACCGCGGTTGTTTCAGGTGTTTATCAAGGAGATGGTTTCTTTTCAAGCAGAAGGATACAAATAAGAAGTGAATATTTGAGAAGTGCCTGGAGACAGTTCCACCCTGACTGATTCATAGTTGTATTTGAGATTAAGTGAACTAGATTAATCCACTGACTACAGAAGATCTTTCACGTATTCTCTCTCTCTTTACAGAGATTAGTCATTAGTTCCCTTATTTGAGTTGTCATCCTTGTTTTTCTCAAGTCCAGACTCAATTGAGGGGAAGAAAAAGGAAGTGGTAAAATAAGATCTTAGATCCGTATTTAAACTGCAACTGAAACTAATTGTATAATTTTTTTCAGCCTGCTAGTACCTCTTAGGTTCTGTTGAGGAGTGTGGATTGAGGCTTGTACAAGTGTTCTGTATTCCCTTGCTCTTGTGCATGGTATTAGTGTGAGGTGCACAGGAGGCTTCAGTGACACGAGCTTTGAGTACTGTGTCTAGAAAATTAAGATGAGGTGTTTCTCTGTGTCCCTCTGAAGTGTGTCAATAGTCGATAAAACTCCAGAAGGTACAAGCTGCCATCAATGTCTCAAGTACTGTTCCTGAGGGAAGTGTTTCATAACTCTAATGGAGCTCCTGACTCATCGTTGCATAAAATATCTGTACAAACATGAAAGATCTACATGGATTGAGCCTAAATATGACAGTTATAGTCAACAGTGTAGTATTAGCTCATGTATATCGTCGTGTGGAGGAGGCAGGTCCTCGGACCTCTGTGTAATCTGTTCTGTTTCCTTTGGCTTTGTTTCCATCTTCACCAGCTCATCTTGTTGTCCTGTATAGCCAGAATATGAATCTAGATGAAGTACCCCCCAGCAGCGTGTGCTTACGGGATGAGAAGTGGGAACTGTGTGTGATTCCTGTTACATTTCCTTTCTTACAGACACAACTGCAAGTCTGGAAGCTGGTGCTTTCCTGTTTGCATGTTATAGCCAGAGTCCGAGAAACCAGGCTGTCCTGCTGGTGGGATTGTGTCAGTGTTGCTTAAAACGGGATTGATTCTTACAAATGGAGTTTAGTTGTCTGACTTTTTTGAGGTAGAGAGACATCTCTGCTGTTGCTATACTTGGTTTTGATTTCAGGAAAAAAAATGGTGGTTCTTGGAGGGGTGGTGGTTAAGAAGTGACAATTCAATTTTTATTTTTTTTTCATTTTTAACCTCTTTTGGTCATGATTAGTTGCAAGGATTTACTACTCTTTTCAGAATTAGTCATGGTTGCCCCTTTTTATGGAGATTTTCAGTCCATACATCAGGAATGGTTGGGGACTTTGAGTCTTCAGTCTGTATGTTGAATACACTGAATGAAATGGAGGAAGATGCCTGAAAGAATGCTTTGTGCTACGAGGAATATGGTTAACAGTTTTGCCTCGGAAACCTAATCCCGCTCACTGACATGATCGTATGTGTTTAGGTAAAGTGCAAAACTTACTGGGAGATCAGCCTAAAATATGAAACACTGTTGCACACCTCTCATTACCTTCTGTTTAAAATATACCAAACACTCCGTGGTGCCCAGCGACAGGACAAAGAGGTAATGGGCACAAACTGAAATAGGAGAAATTTTACTGAAACTTAAGGAAATAATTTTTTTTTTTACAGTAGAGGTGTTTGAACACTGGAACAGGTTGCCCAGAGAGTAGAGATGTAGAGCCTCCATCCTTGGTGGTACCCAAAAGCCGTCTGGACATGGTACTGAGCTACCTGCTCTAGTTGCCCCTGCTTTGAGCAGCAGGGGCTTGGACTAGATGATCTCCAGAGGTCCCTTCCCACCTCAGCCATTCTGTGATTCTATGATATTTAAATAAATATAAGCAGCAAGAGAAAAACCCACAAAGATTTAGAGACAAACACTTAGTGCAGTTGCTTAATACTGGCGGAGGACTTCACTCCAGAGGTAAGTGTTGTGGTTTGACACTTTAAAAAGTAACACCCTGAACTAAGGGTTCCCCATCCCATGGAGAATGCATCCCCATTTCCTGTGCAATCCTGTAGCCTCAGGAAAGAGAATTCTATTTCCAAATTCCTTGGCCACTAGGCAGAGTGAAATATTCCCTCTGGAAATATACACCCCAAGCTTCTGTCTCTGTAACTTAGCATCTTGAATTTCCTCAGCTTGATTAACAAGAAGACTTTAATGCTTTTTTAAAAAATTTATTTATTTTTCTGAATTCCTCCTGCAAAACATATGGTTTTTATTTTTCCTAAAGTAGCCATGTAGAATTTTGGTTTTAGATTTTTATCTTCAAGACATGACATTGGATGAGAAGTAAGGTTTTAGTTTGGTTTTTTTTTTTTTTTTTTGTTAGGAATTTTGTGGATGTGCATGTGGACTTTGTGAAAAGGAGCTATTTAAGCAAAGGTCAAGTACAAAATTGTCACTCATCACATGCTTATCTAGCTTATTTTTAAACTAATACACAAGTGTCTGAGTGTCACATGGTCTTTCTGGTGCCAGACTTGGTGTCTTCTCTGCTTTTAGGAGATAAATGTCTAGTGGGTTTTGTTTTCAGTGAGTATGTTTGTGAGTCACATATATCATACAGTGTTGCTTTGCTCCTGAAGTTGAATAATTTTGCAGAAGGTAGACAGAGTCTCCACATTTTAACTTGGTGCTAAGCTGAAAACTGCAGCTGGGGAATGTTTACTGAAGGGTTTGCTTAGTCATTCACATTCCTGTGTTCCAACAGTTTGTTTTAGACTGTGTGTTAAAGATTTTGAAGAACAACTCCCTTTACTATTGCTGTAGAGGTTTTTTTCCTGTGAGTTAGGGTTTTTTTTAAATTGATTTTTTTTTTAATACCTTTTCCAAAAGTATGCATCAGTTACTTTTCTAAACAGCAGGTATGGGTCAAGTAGTATACTGATTTAACATAACGAGTCAGATCCATGTTGAAACTTCTGTCTTTTGTTTTAGGAATAATTCTTAACTAAAGTAAAATGTAATAACTTCTGAGATCTTAATTTGCCGCTTAACTGAGGAATAGTCTAAACTGAAGTTTTAAGTAATAAATAGAGGGAAAATGTTACTACAGGTTAAACTGTTTAGTATCAACATCTTGAGGAAAGTTCAGCTATAGGTCAGCACTGTTTAATGAATTAACTTACAATTCTGTAATTCACAATAATACAGTGACGTCTGTTCACTCTAAACGTTTAAATAACCTTTGAGTTCTGGCGAAAAGGTCAGTAGTCATGTCTCCACTAGGCTTATCCATTTTTCTTGAACAGAAGGCATAAGCTCATGTTGTGCTTGTCGGGTTGTATTTGCAGTTTGTAGGGAAGTGGGAGGTTTGCGAAGGAAGTCTTGCTCTAACTGCAGCAGATCTTCAGAAGTGTTTCTTGGACACATTTAAATTCTGAGCAATTTTTTGTGGAAATGGGCCATGCATTCCAAGTCTAAAAATATGTGTATGTGAAAGCACTGAAGTAGTACAGAACTTACACTGAGTGCTGTTTGGTTCCTATCCTTCTTTGTATAGGTTCCCTTCTTGTGTAAGTGTTCCCCTCATCCACATCCCTTGCGTCTGTACTGAAAGCCAAGCTAGTGCAGGCACTTTATAACCAGCTAGTATCTAACATACGCGTTCTTTGCAATTCAGATAGCTGCTGAACTTATTGCAGAGACTATAATGGGAATTTTCATCATGAAACTTAAGCTAGGCTTTGTTCCTCTAATACCAGTCCATTCTAGCTGCTTTTGTACTTTACAACTGTTGCTTCTTTGGAAGTACAGGGAGGAGGCATAGCTTGCAGTGTTAAAGTCAAATATGGGAGTGAAGCCATACCCCTTCATCAAATAACAGTCAACTAAAAAGAACAGAAAGTATATAAGATGCTATAGAAATATTTTGAGAAATGGAAGCAGATGTGAAGTGATGGTACTTGCTGTGAGGTATTTTTTTAGATTCTATGTTTCTGTGAATCGTACAAGGGGCAATCTGAAGGATTGTGTTTTACTATGGTATCTCCATTCTTCTTTCACAGTATCTACTATTCTGAATATGATAGCTATGGATTAGAGTTCATTTTCTTGTCTCTTGCTCTCTAAATACAGTTAGTTTCAACACAGCTTGTATCTAAACTGTCTGAAGTATCAAAACTTTTATTGGGGGGGCAAAATGGCTGGATGAGATAAGCATATGAGCATATAATTAATGCAGGTAAAAAAGACACAGCTTAGGCAGGATTTTTCGTAGAATCATAGAATGGTTTGGGTTGGAAGGGACCTCAAAGTTCCTCCCCCCCTGCCATGGGCAGGGACACCTGCCACCAGCCCAGGTTGCTCAAAGCCTACTCCAGCCTGGCCTT
>NW_010119124.1:19440-39203 GCF_000699245.1 Pterocles gutturalis
AGGGATGGGGCATCCACAGCTTCTTTGGTCAGCCAAGAGATTTTTTTCAGGCTAACTGTATTTGTTTCATTTCTTGGGTGTTTGTGTTTATTACAAAGCCCTTTTCCTTTTTGGATATTCAGCTGCATAGACTGGTCCAGTTTATAGTACTTTCTGCAAAATAAGAAAGAGTAAGACTTGGTATTTTTTATTATTTTAATAAAATGAATTTAATACAAGACTTAGATGGGAAGATATTCTTGGCAAAGTGATGGTTACCTGATTTATGTATATTGTGTTAACACTGCAAATTTGATTTCTCATAAAGGTAATATTGCTATGCTTAACTTAGAACTCTGGTATCTGCTAGCCTCTTCTTCTTCTTTCTTCAGGAGTATCTAGGGTTTATCCTTGGTATATGTCAAATATGTTATATTGTTGAATATTATATATTGAATTATTTTCTTATGCAATCAATATGTGGATAAAAGTAGTGGTCCCTTTTGAAATGAAACTGTGAAAGTAATACCGTAAATACTCAGTGAATACAACGGCTTGTTTATGTTAGTCTCTATCAGCTGAATGGGTTTATTTTCCAAAGGGAATAATGCTCTACTGAAAAACAAAGCATAAAGAGAGACCTATCTCCATCGAGTCTAGTGAGACTCGAAGCTTGCGTTTCTGTAGTTTGTATAAAGTACCTTAGACATGAGCATACATAACTGCTTATTGCACATCTGTTCATTGAGGGACTTTTCTTTGTTGTTTATACAGTACATTCAGGTTTTTTTCCAGCTGTCAATTTCTTTTACATGTGATACAGGTGTGTTTGCAGAAGAGAGTTTAAGATTCTTAAGTGAATTTAAGTGAAGTGAATTTGCAAGTTTAAATGTGTCCAGATATAACTTGTAACAAAACAGACAAATTTCACGGTTTTTTTGGTAAGGCTTGTTTATGATTTGAAAGGATTTGAACATTTCGAAGGAATATGGATAAGCACAAATATATTCCACTCAGGGGACTAAATTATGGGTTTTGCACAGTTACTACCTGTCTGACTCTACATAAAGCTTCAAGGCATGTTGATTAGTGTTGCACTGACGTGAAGGGTAGCGGGAAACAAAGTGGAATTTTAAACGGTGGTTCACAACTCCATCGACATGGAAGAATGCACATAGACCAACTTTCTCAATGTCCAGTGTATGGATACTTCCCTGTATTCCTTTATTCTCTGGAAGAACATGATGAGTGTAGAAACCTAGTTTGCACAGAACTAATATCTCTTCTGTCATCTCCACAGTCAGAGTATTCTAGGGTTGTGTTGTTTTGGGGTTGTTTTTTTTTTTGTGTACTCTTGGCTGGCTGTAGCTCCAATAGCATTCCTGGGAATATTTTATTCATGACTGGCTACCTGCTCCAGAAAATGTGCCTTACTTGTTTCTTTGGTAGTGTTAGCCCTCAAAGTGCTGTGGTGCACTTAGGGACAGCATGTATCACATTAGTATCACACTCTAAATGTATTTGATAACAAATGGAAAGAAAATTATTAAATGTTGATACTGTTTGTGGTACCTTTCCTTTAACGTTCATCTCTAGTTCTCCTTGTACAAGCCAGATTTGGTCCTTCTCTGCATTGATTTCTCATCTCCTAGCTTTTCTTACACCTGTAGTTGAATTGAAGCTTCCTATGGTGTTGGAAGCATGCTGTGCTTCTCGTGTGTGTGTCTTATGCACTCATCCATGCAGACACATGTCATCCTGGAGCAGACCAAATCTTTGGGCTCTAGAAAGGCATAGTGGTGGTCTTGGGTTCCAGCATCTCGGAGATGAGATCAACTGTGGTGCAGCCTGTTCCAGTACTTGACCAGTGTTATGGTAAATACTTTCTTCAGTCTTTTTACTTGCTGTTTTTGAACTTCCTAAGATTCCTATTAACCTGTTTCTCCAGGCTGTTGCTATCCCTCTGAATAGCGACCCTGCCCTCCAACACACAAACTGCTCCCCCCACCTCCAGCTTGGGATTTGCTGCAGATGCACTACATCCTTCACCTATGTCGTTAATCAAGTCATTAAATAATAGTGGCCTCAGCATCAGTCCCTGAGAGGACACCAATACCAACCCGCCACCGGTTCGGCTTGACACTGCTGACCGCAACCCAGCACTCCAGCCGGTTTGTGACTCACCTTGTTGTCTGCTTATTCGATCCGTATCACAGCAGTCTGTCTGTAAGGATTCTATGGGAGGCTCTGGCAGAGGCCTGTATATGACATCCCCGGCCCTCCCCTTCCCACAGGGTCAGTGACCTTTTTCATAGAATCATTAAGGCCGGATAAGACCTCAAGGATCATCAAGTCCAACCATCAACCCAACACCACCCAACCCACTAACCCATGTCCCGAAGCACCACATCGACACGTTTCTTGACCCCCTCCAGGGATGGTGACTCCACCACTGTCCTGGGCAGCCTGTTCCAATGCCTGACCACTCCTTCAGTGAAGACGACAAGCTCAGATCATGTCTTTTGCTTCAGAAAACTCAGCCTCACGAGGAAAGTGTAATTTTAACTGGTGTTTATAAAAGCAAACAAATATCTTATAGTAGGTTGTCATCAACCTTATTTGTGAAAGCATTTCTGCAGGTGGTGGGTGGTGATGAGTGAAATGGTACCGTTCCTTGCTGCATTAGCTTTTTGGGTCAGTTCAACAGCAGCCATCATGCAAAAGGCTGGGTCTTTTTATGAACTTCATTAAAATAGAAAGGCTGTTTCAAGTCAACCATTGTAAAGATAATGTAGCCAAATGTGGCTGTAGAAGTATGAAGAAAAATTCCATTTAAGTGTTGATGAAGGCCTGTAAACAACATGGTTTCTGAGCTACTTTGTGTTTTGTCTGTCCATTCCTTTTTATTGTTAAGTCTTGCTTTTGATGACTAGAGCTGCCTCTTGTGTGTTTTCCAGCCTGTAATGTCTGGAAGGCTGTTTAGATCCTGAATCCCCAAGGGGTTCTGTGGCCTGTTTTTAATGCTCTGATTTGTGCATTAAGTGCTTTAGTCGTGGTCCTTCTGATTTTCTTTTAAATGACTGACCGTAACTATCTGAGTTGTGATGGAGGTGACAAAAAAATAGAGAGAATTTCCATCAACTTAGGTCTAACCAGACAAAAACTAGTTGTCTGTCTCTGTGCTTAAAAAAAAAAAAAATAAAAAGATAGCAAGTCATGGTTTCTGTTAGAGCTGGCAGCAGTTGAACTGGAAAAGTTTCAGACTTGCCACAGACTTGAGTGGTTAAAGAGGAAATCAAAGCATACAAACACTGGCCAACTAGCTTGGAAACAACTCAGACTGGTCCAGTCACTGGGACATGAGGACACCACTGGAGAGTTATGAGCATAATGGTCACTGACTGCAGGACAACAGGAAAAAGACAAGAGAAGGGGGGGGGGGAGGGGAGGAAAAATGAAAAGAGCTGAGGAATCATTAGGAGGGGAGAATTTAACAGAAGTAAAGCAGATGGAGAGGTTGAGTACCACTAGTTTAGTAACAAAAGGGTATTGTTTCCTGTTTTTCTGCACTGTTAGGATGCTTTTAAATTCTGCAAAATATATTGAAATATATTTAAACATTATAAAACATTATAAAATGATGAAAGGAAAATAATTTGTGTGTTAGTTTGCCTAATTGTTCCAATTAGTTTCCCTAATTATTCAAAAGTAAGTACCTTATCTTGCATTTTCTTTAAGAGGTACATATCTTTAAGGAAGATATGTCCACATAGATGATCTGACTGACTCAGAAGGAGATTAATTAGCTTTTGAAACCACCCTTGGAGACTCTTAAAGGTAAACATAAGGCCCCTGGTTTAAATTTCTATTTTTAAATTAAATCAGTCATTGGATTCTTGTAAGAATAACTGGGTAAATCAGTCCATTAAATTGCTTGGAAAATCTCAGACAGATTTAGGACTGGGCAATTATGTTGAAATGTGTGGTCTTTCATTTTAAGTTGACAAAGTAATACATAATGAAGAATATGTGCTTGAAGCATGCATGGCTCTCATTACTGCTGCACATACACATTTTTTTTTCAGCAAGGCTAACCAATTTTTTACAAGATGGATATGACATTTAAGAGCAACAACATAATATTAATTGTGGATAGTGCTTAGATCCTTCTCCATATTGGAGCTTTTAACATTTCTACTGCTGCCACAACCAGTAGGACATTTTGGGGCAGAAAGCTTTGTGTAGATGCAATCACTGGGAAGGGATTCTTTCTGGATTATAAGTGGTGAGTTTGTTTTTATTCTGCACTTATTTCCATTACTTTACCCAGACAATTCAGATTCACTTTCCCACAGACATTTTACAAATACTTTTTTGGAAATTGGTCTGATGGCAGTCTGAGATAAATTCTAAATTAAGCCTGGTAGTTTCAGTGCTTGCTGAAATGTAACTCCCCCCAGGATGTTTTGACCAGCACAAAAACAATACCTTTTATCCCAGGAATCTGTGTGGTACCTGCTGTATGTTACAGAATTGACTGCAGCCTAATGTTTCCTGTGAGATTTCACCACTCTAAAAGGATCTGTCCCAAAAGCCATTCAGGAAGTAAAACAATAGCTCTTATCACAGGCAGTGGTCTCCTTTTCAGCCATGTTTTCTGTGTGGGTGATTCGGGGGTGGCTAATGTTGGGAAGATGCATGGTAAGTGAAGTGGACCGCTTAGAGAAAGACACTTGACTCCCATTGCCCTTCTCCTTCCACTCATGGGGATCTGCTGAGATGCCTCATTCCTGAAGCCAAACTTTAAATGTGCTCATCGTCTGCCCCGTGCTATATAGAAATCACAGTTTTAGTTTAATCCTTAGTATTTTTTTAAAAAAACCTTATTTTATAAAGCTTATTAATTTGTTCATTACTTACCCCATTAGGTTTTGCAGCACGTTCTGTGTAAGTTACACTATGTCACCTGCCCCCACTAGAGGGTTTTTAATAAAATGATACTATTCTATGCTTTAAATATTAAGGCATTTGTCAAATCACAGCTCTCAAAAACTTTATAAATTAAAGCAAGCCTCCAAGTATCCTGTCCTCAGAGGTTGTTTTCCAGTCCTGCTGGTTTTTGGGAGGAATCTGAGAGTAACAGTTGGTTGTGCGTGTTGGAAGAGTGATGTTGGGGGTATTCTGCCATTGCGTCCCTGGGATTAGCTGTGAGCAGGTTTCTAAGGAACTCTCTTCTTTATCTAAGGTTTTTATGTCATAACTCTTGATTTCTCCCACCTTCATTACTGCTATGTGACTGAGACCAGGAGTCATCGTCTTCCAAATATTGTTGCTCTTTAGGAAGCGTTGAAAGGTTTGATTACTTGTAGTTACAGTGCCGTGGCATTTCCTGCTTTGTGCCACCACAGAACCTGATTTGTCTACCTGTGCTCTTACACCTGAGTCACTTTCTAATGACTGTCATGATCTGCTCCCAAAGTTGTGATCTGCTTCTAAAATAACGTATGTCTCTGTGGATCATAGAGCTTTAGTTGGAATTGCTGAGAAAAAAAAAATTATTGAAGTTTCCAGTAAGCATCTAGCAATGCACTATTTTGGGTCAGGATGGGGAACACGGATCTATGCAGCTTAGCAAAGGAATGTTTGATCTTGTAATATCAATTTAGAATGCCTGAGTGAATTAATTCAAACAACTGCAGAACTGTGTGGGCAGAATAGTTAATCAAGAAGTTCTTCAGACAAACACTAAAAAGTGCCATTGATGCACTTGATTTTGCTGGTGTTAAATCAGTGGCCTTAAAGTGAACAAGTTGAATGTATGATGATGTAACTCCATAGCTGTGACCTTTGAATCACCTGCACTTGACTGTAGGAATTCAGTTTCACAAAATGCAAATATTGAAAGTACAAAATTAAATCATATTCTAGCTTATCAAACCAACTGAGCTGCCTTCTTTCCAAATTCCTTTTGATTAGTGACTAGTGAGGCATTACCAAATAAAGCACTGGCTTCAAAGGTCTTTGGAAAAACAAAATTATAATGTACTTTGTTCCTGTTTTGCTGAGCATGGGGTGGGTTGCAGAATTTAAAAACTAGCATCTCTTACTTTGAGAAAAATGTGTGCAGTCCCATACGCTGTATAGTGTTTTGTGAAAGGTCATTCTGTTTTCTGCTAAAACTTTTTTGAGAGACTTTTAAAGTAAGCATTGCACTTTCAGAGCAGTTTTTAAATAGCTGTCTACAAAGACAACTTCAGAGAAGTTTTTTTTTATCATATAAGAAAATGTTGTAGTGTTGAGTGCATCTATGCAGCGTAGCCTCTGTGGCTGGTGTCCAAGCTCAGTCTGTAATAATGTGGTTTGCTGCTGAGACTAATTAGCCTTGATGAGAAATAGCTTGCCCCTAAAATGTTTTAAATACTAAAACTTTCTAAAGTCAAAACAACTCCTCCTGCCCCAAATTTTCAGGAAAGTCATAGTGGGTTTAAAAGCTTTAAGTGGGTTGAAAAGCTTTATGGTAAAATGTGCAAACTTCAAGCAAAAGAAAACAAGCTTCCTGAAAACAAGTCAGGCATGTTAGGCATGGGGATTTTTTTCTGTAAAAAACCTTTTTTTCTCCTGATCCATTGCAGTTATGTTTGACAAAATTTAAAAATTTGAAAGTACAAGGTAGTATTTATGGAAGTAAAATACTAAGAAATTTTAATGGTATTTAACTCTATAAATATAGTATAATTGCTGTTGTTAGGTTTACAAGGATTTGTATCCTAAGGAGAAAAATGTTTGTAGAATTCTACTAGCTCTTGTTTATTAAGTTGTAACTAGTATCCATCTCCTTTTCATCTGCTGAGAGTATATATTTCTGGCATTTCTTTTGCTCAGTCAAGCCTGCAAAGGGAGTTTTCTCTTTACTCACACTACAGAGCACTTTATCAAAATTACATTTGATAGAAACTCTAAAAGTATCTTATGTAAGCCTAAATCTCTTCTGTAAACTGTGTTTAAAAAAAAAAAAAAAAGAAATAATACTCCGCTTTCAGTAAAACTGCAGTTTACCACTACAAAATAGTCCTGGTCTGGAATTATTGAGGCTTCCTAAAGAAGTCTGATGGTAGGTGTGGGTGTCTGTGGTGAGCAATCTATTTGTATTGATGGGATGTTCCAGTGATGTTTGGGGCACTGCACTACTGGCAAAATTTGGGTTTTGTTTTTAATAGGCCAAACTTCGTAAAATCTTGAATTTATATAACTGGTCAGATCTCATAAAGGCAGATATTAGTGTTTAGACTGAATTGTGATTAATGATACTTTATTTCTGCAAATTTCTCATTTGGGAGAAGACCACCTTAGGACTGGGTTTTGGGGTTTTTTTTAGTTTGTTTCTTTTGGTGGGGTTTTTTGTTTGTTTGGTGTTGGGTTTTTGGTTTTGTTTTGGGGTTTTTTTGGGTTTTAACCAGCACATTAGGTTGATACCAAGCAAGATTTACTGGATTAATCAGGAATTTAAGGGGGCAAAACCATCCCCCTTCCTGAAAAGGAACCACCTGCAGAGCAGCAGGGATCTTCTGTCATATGACGCTGTTGCAGCTATTCAGCTCCCATCTTGCTCACAGATGTCTGGTCTTGGTCAGTGACAGTAAATGGGAGCGACTAACACACTAATGGCACATCGCAGTCTGTAATTGAGCTGTTTTCTGATCCCTGAATGAAAGATGTTTTCTACTTTTCGTATCTGAGGGTGGAATCTTGTCTTCACTGAGCTTAGTGGCGCAAGTCGCATGAAGAGGAACCAGGAATTTGCTCCTCGTGTCTGTACTCTCATTCTCATCTGCTGCTGAAATCCTCTGATTAGTCCCACTGAAGGAAAGTATTTATTTGTCTGCTGTGTCATAAGTATTCTTACTCATAATTAGTTCCATCTGTAAGGGTTAGCCTTTCATGTTAAGTGTGCATTTTATGAGAACATTACTTTTGGAAAATAAAGTCTACTTTAATGCACAACACGGGTGCATACTAGCTGAACAACATGAAGACCACTGTTTTGTATGTCTGCAACAAAATTTCAGGTACTTGACCAAAACGTTGATGACATTCAGTTTGGTAACATGTTCAAAAAGTTTTTAATTAACCACATGGTAGTAATTTCTCTGTGAATGATGTTTTACCTTGGTGTGTATTACAGGGCACATAGCTGATTAAAGGTTAATAATTCAAAGTACCTTAATCAGTTTAATATGTTGGAAAACCAGGACTTACTGTTTTTTTATTCTGGAATCAGTATAAAATTTATCCAAAGCATGTTGGTAATTACAAATGCAATGACCATTAATAATTGTTTCTATAAATGTCTGTCATTTCTTTGTGCAAAAAGGCTTTGACCTGTGTTAATGCAAACTAACATCAACCAACTTTAAATGCTTGAAAAACGGTCCTGGTTCAACACAAAGCAAAATAGTCTTTTGCAACTACTAGCATGTTGCCTTTTTAATCCCATAGATTTGAGCTTTAGCTGTGATAAAAGCTGATTTTTAAGGAGAGCTTTACCTTCTCGGCTGGTTTTAGATGATCCACTTGCTGGTCAGTGCCACTTAGTAAGAGGCAATGCTGAGATTCTCAGAGTTCCCAACAGCCCTTTTCCACTTGATTGTCTGTGGTCTGAGTATGTGGCCGCATGGATGTATGAATAATTTGTTATGCTGGAAGCTTGGAGTAGAGGCTGGCTTACTAGGGGAAAAAATCCCCTACAAATACCTTATTATACTTATGGTTTGGTTTAAATTGATATTTTTAAGAAGAGATAATTGGCAGATCTGTGAAAAGTGGTTAGTTCAGAATTTTTACAAGTATTCGAAATCTTCATTCTTTGGTTGGTCAGCTGTAGCCCAAAAGATTCTTTTTTCTCCCAAGTTGGAATGAACAGATATGGTACAAATAGAATTAAAAAAGTTTTGTCTTTGTTGGTTTGCTTTCTAAAATTGATCCTTTTCTATGTTACATCAGTCTGTTTAGTTTTGTTATATGATCTCTTTACGTTCATAATATATATGAATTGTGCATAAATAAAATATAAAGAGAAGAGAGGAAGAGGCAACATGGTATGGGATGTAAATATACTGTACATGGACTTCTATGATAAGGAAACACAAAAATTCTATGTAAATAGCATAAATAATCCTTTATACTGTTCCTTGATACTAGTTTAGATTTTGACTCAATTTAGATCTGTTACACAGGTATAAATTCCGAAGTTTGTTTTAAGTAACTTAGGAAAATGATAGTTTTTTATCAATCTTATGATGAAGCAATGCATCTTTAAGAAAGTCTCTCAAAAGCATTGTTCTCATGCAAGGTTACAGTTCAAGATGACAAAAAATTGGTAATAAACTTCTGAAACTCAAACTTTTACATCAAATTTGTAATAAGTCAGACTTTGCAAATTGATGTAAATGATAGAAGCTGGTGATGTTATTTTTTTCTTCACAAATCCCAGCTTACATTTAAGTTTAATTAGTTCATCCCAAGAAATAAAATCTTGATGCATCCCTTTGTTACTGATGGCTGACAAAATTATCTTTTGAGGATAAAAAGGCCGGAATTGAAGGAGTTTGAAAGAGTCATGGATGGAGAGGAGGAGGAGAAATGAGTGCCCCCTGGGCTGTGAGGGAAGCCCTTTGTGACATACTTTAGATGGCCAGTGACCTAGTAGGAAATATTTTAGTTTGCTAAATAGGTTACACAGAGAAAGGTATAAACCAATTATCGGTTTATACTCTTCTGAATTCCAATGCTACTCTTTTAAACATGCTTTAGATCTTGCACAATGAAAGGCTTTTGATTTGCACAGGAAAGGTGAGATACATAAAACTGATTTCACAACTGATGAAGTTATCTTTGGGTGGGAGGTTGTAAAGGTTCCGGTTTAGGTCTTTTTTTTTTCTCTTTTTAATAGATGATTGTATATTTTGCTGAATGGCAGCTTATTTCATATACATTTTTATTTCTATATAGAACAGTTTCATTGCTGCAGTTAAGCAGTATCTTTTGGTTTGCTGATCGAAAATGGATGCTAAAAGCTGATGTTTGTGTCTGATAGGCAGGAACGATAATATACATAAAAATATACATAATATACTTACAAAATACTTACACAATAAACTTACAAAATCCAGTCTATTAGAGAAAATCATGAGCTAGCTAGATGTCCTCTGTCAGAAAGTAAGATTTGGTTGGTGGAGGAGGTCTCATGGCCAAGATGATGTTCAGCGGCAAGATGGCACCTGAGAAAATCCTCTGGGTAGCATTCTGTACTTCCTCATCCACTGCTTGTACGAACAAGGTATAACGAAAGTGTGAGGGGAGTCGTTGTGAAGGAAAACCTTTAGAGTTTGCAAAGCAGTAGCAGTCATGGAGCTGTTAGACATTGTAACAGGAGACAAGACATATCCAAGTAGTAGCTGGTGACTTCTTCAGAAACACCTAGTCCTGTCTTTGTCTTTTCCTTATTGTTTTGAACCTTCTGTAGTAATACTCCTGGAGTTCAAGAATTAGCCTTTTTCTGGCACCTGAATCACAGAATGGTTTGGGTTGGAAGGGACCGTAAAGATCATCCAGTTCCACCCCCTGCCATGGGCAGGGACACCTCCCACTAGCCCAGGTTGCTCAAAGCCTCATCCAGCCTGGCCTTGAACCCCTCCAGGGATGGGGCATCCACAGCTTCTCTGGGCACCCTGGGACACTGCCTCACCACCCCCACAGGAAAACATTTCTTCCTCAGATCTCATCTAAATCTACTCTCTTTCAGCATACAACTGTTACCCCATATCCTATCACTCCACCCCCTGATCAAGAGCCCCCCCATTTCTCCTGTAGCCCCTTGTCAGCACTGGAAGCTGCTCTAAGGTCTCCTCAGAGCCTTCTCCAGGCTGAACAACCCCAACTCTCTCAGCCTGTCCTCATAGGGGAGGTGCTCCAGCCTCTGACCATCTTCATGGCCTCCTCTGGACTCTCTCCAACAGGTCCATGTCCTTCCTGTGCTGAGGACCCCAGAGCTGGATGCAGCACTGCAGGGGGGGTCTCACGAGAGCAGAGGGGGAGAATCCCCTCCCTCAACCTGCTGCTCACGCTGCTTTTGACACAGCCCAGGACACAGTTGCTTTCTTATATTGGAGCTGTGGCTTTTTGTTTGTGAAAACGGACACAATTTAAGATGTTCTAGTAACTGTGAACAGGAATAATGTTTATAATTTTTTTTGTTTTTCTGTGTTTTTAGAGGTTTAATTGCTTTAATCTATAAAAAGCTGCGGGCAATATCAGCTTTAAAAAGTGAGGAAAGGGGAAAAAGAAGTGAAACAAACTGCTCTTAATGTTCTGCTTATTACATTCATGGCACTCTCAGGATCCGAAGGCTAATCCAAGAAAAACATGCAACAAATGGTAGTTTTTGTTTGTTTGTTTTGATCTTTCCATCCTTTTACTTTGAATTAGTGTGCCTTCACTACATTGGCAGGTGAATTAAAAGCACTCGCATTGTTCCTTCAGTTTGCTATGAGAGTTTTTCATCAGCTCCCCCATCTTTCGTGCCAAGCTGTCTTTCTATATGGTGATTCTGTCTTCGTTATGTTATTTACTTTGTTTACACAAGCCGAATGAATGAAGGAAAGATTAACTCAAATGTGTTTTCAAGAAAATACACAATGTTTAAAATCTACTTTCAGTTTTTCAGGATTCTTTTCTGTTATTTCCCTGTTCAGGTTGGATTTTTATGTAATAGCAGAGTTGTAAGCCTGGAGATTCATCTTTAGTAATGAACAATGATTAACCCTATTACATGTAAATTCCCACTCTTGGATTTTGTATGTGGTTTCCGCTGATCTTTTTTTCAACCTCTTATATACACGTGAAAGATAGTGTAAGCAGCAGGGAGGACAGAACGTTTTTCAAACCAGTTTTGTTACTCTATTGTTTTTAAACCAGAGTACTACTACTTTCTGGTTATAGATATAAAAGCTCATTTTTTAAAATAAATATATTTTTAATTATAATTTTAATAAATTTTTTAATATTTTAAATGATCACATTTTTTAATAAATATAGCTGTACATACAAAGGCTTTCTTGTCTAGAAACTGAGTATTTTCATTTTCCAAACAGGTGTCTCAATGCATGTACCTACTGCAAAACCAAGCATGCCAGAGGAGATCTAGCGAGTTATCCAATCGAAGAACTAGTGGACAGAGCCAAACAGTCTTTTCAAGGTAAGGGGTTTTATCCCTAGAATAAAAATCAGTCTCTGAAGTATACCAAGTCTTATTTTCACAGGTAATTATCCTGCTAGAGTATGACTCTGTTATGGTAGTTGATGTTCTTGATAGACGCAGCTGTGCTTGGTGGCACCTTTGGAATAGAAAGCCGTGCTTTCATTCTGTTGTGTTCTGCTATTTACACAATACTACCGTAAGGAGTATTTAGTTTTGACTTTAGGCTTGCTCAAATGTAGTTCTGTGCAAGCATTTTGTCATTGTGGTGAGGAAACTGTAATATTTCGTCATTTTACTCTATCTCTGCTTTCTTAAAGGAGAAGACAGTAACTTTTTCCACTCAACAGTAACAGTAAATTTCATGAACCACCTTAGGATTCCTAAAACCCTGTTTAAGGATGCGTTGCTTTCTCTGGTAATGGATTTCCTGAAGGAGTTCTGGGGTATTTCTGAGAGCCGTGCAAAACTTACTAGCTTTTAAGTCAATAGAGTATTTGTAGTGTCACATGGATCCAGCCAAACATCAAGAGTTTTTCCTGCAGTACAGTACTCTGTGCCATGATCTGCCTAAAACTCTTGTATATCTGGTAGTTGTGATAGCTTTATTGTACCTTAATATTTGTTCTTTGTATCAAAATGTTGCCTGTGTTTCAAAAATACAGATTTCCAGATAATGCCAGTATTCATTTCTGAGACACTGTGTGTGAGGGCACGGTGGTTTCTGTGTTTGTGAGCCATGTTGAAGGGTTAAACTTATATTAAACCAATACCGAGGTAATTCAGGTTTAGCGTCTCCTTCCTTCTTTGTATCCAATACTTGGAGTAATAAATGTAACGTGATGTCACATCCTCTGTGCATGTGTGAACAGTACAGGTGTTGGGTCTGAGTGTTGAAACTGTTCCACTTGCATCATTGGAGACCTACTTCTCATGTGGTTTTAAATCCATCTGCATTTAGGGATCCATAGTGAACCTTATTTAGGTTGATCACGATCTTCTGGCTATTTCTAACAGTAGTACGCAGGGAAGAGTCCTTTTCCTAATCAAAGCCCATGTTTGCAAATTCTAAGTTCTACGTTATCCACGCAGAAAGCTCTCACTTAAGATTGTGAATGTCTTTTGTTAAAAGCCAAGCTCCTCTCTTTTCTTCTGAGAGGCTTATCTATAATTGCCACAAACTTTTTCCTGCTGCTTAGGTTTATCCAGTTAACGCTGTTGTTGCTGTGAGTTGGGTTGGCTCTTACGATAGACAGGAATCCTGTCAAGTCTTAGATTTCTTGTGTTAGTAAGACAGCCTTCGAAAAACTTGTATGGATATTAGGAAATGTTCAGTAACTGAAATAGAAGATGTATTAATACACTTATTGTTTTGGTGGAGAAGCAGTTCAGGAAACGTTTCAGAAAGCTGCAAGTTTTCGGTAGTGCAAGACAGGTGATTTTGAAACGGGTAGGTAGTCACTGTGCAGGAGAAAAGCTGCCATTTGGCTATGGTATTATTGTGCAGTAATTACCAGACACAAGTCAATGCCTGCTGTTAGCGAGACATGCAGGTAGGAAATGGACACTACGTTCTTTACATTTCATCCAGGTGTAACTCTGAAGTACTGTTATATTATGAGTAGCATACGAGTAGTGTTTTTTTGATAGCAGTATATAGCTGTTGAAGTATTCTGAGGAGACTTTGAACAATTCAGCAAGGGAATATGACAAAGAGAGGAGAAGATATGGGTGATACAGTCAGGATAAAGGTCTTAGGTTAAGTGTTTAAATTTTGTTTAGATTTATTGTGTGTACGGAAAGAAAAAAATTCAGACTTGTCTGTCCTGTTATGGTTGTACTTGCATGCCCTAAAGACCACATTAAATTAACATAAAGATGTATTTGGTTCATATAACAAAAAAGAAAACTCTCTTGGGTTTTGTTTGTCTTGGCAGACAAGACATGTGAAATTTTGGACAGCATTTTGAACTTCAAGTATTGTACATTTGGACTGAAAGTTCAGTAATTCAGTTCATCTGTTGTACTGTGGCCTTTATTATAAATATTGACTCTTTCAAAATAACTTGATTTCTAATGGAAAAACTTGCCCTTAAGCTATTGTTTTGAAATTTCTCGAAGAAACGCTATGACGTGTCTCACAGCAGGCGTCTCCAGGGAGTTCTATTCTTATTTGGCCTGACACTAGTACCTTTGTTAGAGGACAGAAGGAAAGAAGCAAGTACTAAGTTGTAAAATGACAGGCTTTGCCTCCAGCTTTCACATACTTAGAAACAGGCGTGAAAATAGTCAGATATTTAGTTAGCAGTGTATGGAAAATGTATTACTGCCAGCTTGCTGCAGCTGGGCTGCAGAAACTTCATCAGTCCTGTGAGAGACTTGAGCAATTCAAAGCCATTACTGAAGTTCTTTCTGAGTTACTGAGCCACAGTCTCTTCAACAATCACTTCTATTTTCTCAGATGTGTTTCTGTATTTTTCACTAGAGCTTCAGCGAGTTACACGTGTGTGATGAAAATTTTTTCCTCTTTGGACTTATTTCTAGGAGAAGTGAAGTCTCTTAGAACAGCAGGGAAACAGCATGTGATGGTTTTGTATAGCTGCACGGTCAAGTCACGTAAGAAAAGGCAGATTGGTGTTGCTTGCAGTGGTTTGCATGTATAGAATTCTTACAGTACACAGATCGATAAGGCCCCAAAGGTGGGATGTTTCGATTGTGGAACATACTGAAAATTGATTAGAGGAGCTGTATTTAAGGACGTTTTGTCAGTCCTTAAATCTCAGCACAAATAAAGCTTTCTAAAATGGTTTATGCAGGTGATCGTGCTTTGACAAGGTTGCAGTTGACATCTAGGAACAGTATTTCTAGCAGCAGTGTATTGCCAGAACAGGCTTTAGTCTTGTGATCAGATATTCCCCATTTTTTCTTCAGTTGTTTCCCTACTGTAGCCTTAGGTAGGGTGTCTCTGTGTAGGAAGTGTTTCCAAGATGTTGGATATGCTGCATTACTCGTCTGCAAGCCATTTCCACTAGGCAGTGGAGCAGTCTTGGACTAACAATGGTATGTAATAATTTGGGATCTGTGTGACAGCAGCTGTAAGGTGGTGTCTCACAGTCATCGCTCTTTTTGATGCTTCTCTCCAAGATAACTTCTAAAGAGTTTTGAAACTCTTGGGCTTTGTAGTCAAAATTTAACTCTGTGACTTTATTTAGCTGCTGTTTTTTGAGAGTTTTGCATACTTTGTGTGGGTAAGTAGATGTTTATTTCAATATATTTTAGGTCCACGCTTTTATCTTTTTGGTCTAAATTACAGTTTTGTAAAAACAAAATGTAATACTCTGCTGAGAGTGGTAACTAGATGACAGCAGATAACAAAGCTGTAATAATTTACATGCCTGTTCAGATTATTTGTACAGGCACATGCTTAAATCAAGTGGTTAAAAAGAGATGACTGAATGGATATCATCCTGTATCTTGTAACGTTACAGCCTCTGGAATAAACCTTTTTGCTTTTTGAATTTTATTGTAATATCTCAAATTCAGTATAATGTGCACAAAAACTGTGTTGCAGGCTTCTAGTACATGCCGCATACTTTCCTAATGCGTTGGACTAAGTGTTGAGGTGTACTGAAATTGAGTTTGTTTGCATATCTTGTATGGGTTTGTGTCTCCTGTCTGACCTCCATAGTAGTTTCGAAGTTAGGACTGATGTCAACTTTAATAGTTTACAAAATTTCTTTAATAAAGTAATCTATCTGAAGTTGGAAGTAGACCATTGAGGTTTTCACTTTTTTTAACTTTAATGTTTTCTCTGTAAATTTCAACTTTTAGCAAGTAGTATATTTTTTTCTTACATGTAAAATCACATTATGTAGCAGTCTTCTATAAGCAGCTAGTAAAACAAAAAGTATTGCAACATACGGTAAAGTGGTCTTTGAGTAGAGAACAAATGTCTACTGTAAGGATGTTTATGTAAAGAAGTTTTCTGATAGTACAGCACTTTGTGTCATTAATTTAGTAGTATAGGTTTTTTTTTTTCAAAATTTGCTATATCATATTCAATGCTATATTTTAGGGAATTGCATTTGCAGTTATGAAGGAGCTCTTTCTTTCCTGTCAAAAGCTACTTTGTGTATAACAATGTGGTTTTGCTTAGTATACAAAGTGGAGGGCTGGGGTAGCTGCCATTGGTGAGCACAAGCCTGTACTTTGGATGTTGTGTGGAGTGGTGTCCTGGGATAGCTTTGGCTAAATTGCAAGACTTTAAGTTGATTATGTATTTTTTTTTTAAATGGGATTTTAGCGACCATAAAAAGATATATAACTGATAATGCTACCTGGTGATTTGTAAACACCACGTATTGTAAGAGACTTTCTGGGCAAAGATAGTACTTTATATTGCTAACAATTTTTGCTAGTTCGACAAACTAAGATAGAAAATATAAATAGTTTTATGGAATTAGCTGTTATTTCATTCTAGTTTAGAATTAAAATCTTCTATCTGTACCAGTACAAGACTGTACTGCTTGAGCATCATATGCTTGTTGCAGATGGCAGGGAATATACTGCTATTAAAATATACACTGTGTAATTATGACTATATTAGCTTATTTTATGGTAGCAACCAGGGAGCTCAAATGAAAGTCAAGTCCTATTGGGAAACATTGTTCTCATATCCTCAAGCTATGTGGAACAATTGCTTCTGGATGAATAATTGCAGTGGCAAAATAGAATTTATTTTTATTCCATTATTTGAATGATGGTTCACTGGCATGCATGATGTTGAATTCTGAATAACGCTTCTCTTTAGGAAATCTTGGACAAAATGTAGCATTACAAAGCAGAGGAGCTATCTAAGTGAAGATTCTGAGGCTTGATTTTGGTTAGTCATCTTTTAGCAATTATCCCTAATCTGGTAGATTTTGAAGTGTTGAGAGTTTAAAGGAAATGAATGTTAAATATTTCTCTCTCTGCAAGTATTGCTGTAAACCCATGTTTATACATAATGATAAGGATTGATTTTATTTAATGTGACTGGTTTCCACAGCTTTTCAGATCACTGCAAGCTTTTTTAAGCTTCTCTGGTTTTAGTAGTTCTGATGAGGAGCTGTCAAGACATTCTGCTTTATTGTCAACTGGTTTTCTTCCTGCACCACCACCGGTAAGCTCCCTGTATGTTTGCGGAGCAGCTGCCATTCGTGAAGGGACCATTATTAAGCATCAGCAATGTTTTTAGTTTCTTGTTAATTGACAGAAGCCGTACCAAATTAGGATACTTAGGCTATGTCTTCTTGGTGGTGGATTTGGTCTTTGAACACGCTGTGAGGGACTGGGCGCCCAGTCGCCTGGATGGAGACCTGGGCTGTGTACTCAGGGCCCTTCTAGGGACAAAACGAAGACTGTAGAGAGAGCGTTGTTATATACGCAGGTCTCACCTTGGTGCAGGATAACATTTACCTGGAGCCTGGACACGGACCAGGAGTCAATAAGCTGTTTTGACAGTTTCAACATGGCCTTTGTTAATGATCCTAAGCATGCCCCAGGAAAGCTTTCTTAACTAATCTTAATTCCTTGCCGTGCTGGTGTCAGTGTTCTGTCAAATAAATATATGGTTCTATTATACCCACACCAATGTTTTTCTTCTGTGGCATAGCAGCATTATCAAAAGTCAAGCATTTTCTCGTGCTGCTTTGTCCGAAATTTTGTTCAGCAATTTTTGCAGCAGTCCCAAAAGAAAGTGAACTCTTCTTCCATGCTAGCCATGTGATTAAGAGACTTGGTTGAAAAGTCGGTTGGATTTAACAAATTTGATTAAAAAAAAAAAAAAGTGCACTGGTGTTACTCATTGATATCTGGGAACTGTATGGTTCCAACACAGCCAAAGACTATGACGGAAATATCTTTGTTTGGTTGCTTTCAGAATAAAAGGGTGTGTTTCATTTTGAATTGAATTAAATATTTAGATCAACTTGAATGTTTTGTTTGGTGTTCAGGGTATCCCTTGGTTTTCAAAGTATAAGTCAGCTCTGAAACCAAACATAACATTTGTGACTGGGGTTTTTATTTATTTTTTTTTTAAAGGTAATAGTTTACTGTGGCAAATGTTTACAATGAAACATTTCACTTTTATTCCATGTGAAATATTTCACCATTTTAAAATCTTGTTACATTTTTTTTTTTGCTTTTGAAAGTTTTTTAAAGTTTGATACAGAAATGATGCTTGTTCCCCAAAAGCTGTAAGCTAAACTTTAGCAAGTGTCTCTTCCTGTTCAGCAAAAACAGCTTTAGAAGAGCAAAATTTTTGGTATTATTTGCCAGTCGTTGTCCAGAGCAGCACAACAAAAAGTTGAGTATAAAATTAAGAAAGCTCAAGGCACTTTTTTGGGTTATGTCCTTCATAGCAAAAAGGAAGCAAAGATACAGTCAGGTTTTACTTGTAAATGCAGAGCATATCTTACTTTTTTATTGATGCTTTAGCCACACTAAAGAAAGCTTGAGAGTGAAAAAAAATTGATGGTATGCTTTAAACACCTCCAAAGGGGTTGCAAAAGCCAAACAAAATTTTCTTGTAAGATGAATATAATAAAGAAAAATGAAACTTTGGTGGTGGTGGTTGGCTGTTTCATGAGTTCTCCCAAGCTTAAGCCACACTATGCATTACCCTATCAAAACCTTGGAGGGAAAAATCTCCATACTTGATCTGATACAAAATTATATGTTTAAGGTGTAGCACATATTGGCTTCGACTCTCTCTTAGCAGCAAGAATGACCTTGTAATGAAGTCCATGCCCGTTATAATTGGTTTTAAACTGTCTTACGGAATTCTCTTCTCTCAGAATAGACAAATTCCCAAAATGCTGAATTTTTGACAGGAGTATATTGAATTCAACAGCAAAGTTTTGTAGGAAAAGCTGCACATGTTCCATTCAGCACTGTATGATATAATGCTTGAATCTTCTTTTCCAAAATACTTTTGCCTTTGTATTTTCTGATTTATAGAATCAAAATTTTGTGATGCATAGATTATAACCTGTATAAGACAGGAAACTTTTATATAGAAATCTCTTCTAACAAACACTCTTCATCCTTAAATAAAATAAAAATCCAAACCTGATAGCATTTTTCAAATCCTTTGCAATCCATTTTTTGGGGAGAGCAGAATTTTCCGTATCACAGATGATCTTGGTTCGTACCCAGCTTTACTGTGTGTAGTGTTTTCTTATGTTGTTTGGTTTTTTCATTTGGGAGGGAAGGGGGAGAATAGTGGCAGTGTTTTTCTAAGATAAACCTCTTCTGTCAGCCTTTTTACTGCCTTCAAGGAAAATTAAGCTTTATTCTAATATTGTTCCTGAAGCATAATTTGAAGTTGCATTCCAGGGAGCTTGGGCTGCTGTATGTGAGACACTTTGATGAACAACTTCTCTTTGTTCTTCTGTGCTTTTTGGCTCTAGCTAAAGAACTAGGTTTTTGTTGTTGATTAAAATTCTCTCTGTATTGTCTTTTCTGTCTTATGACTGTTTTAAGTTTTTCC
>NW_010119124.1:39234-61749 GCF_000699245.1 Pterocles gutturalis
CTACTGCACAGAATATGTACGCCAAGATAAATATTTTGGTACCAGCCTGTCGTTTCTTAGAGTTATATGGGATAGTGTAATGAATTGGCTTTTCATGGCCCCGTGTAATCTTTTGTAATGATCCCAAAATAAAAAGGTATAATTACATTCCATCAGTAGTGGTTAGAAGCAGTGTCTTCAGGTACGTAGAAACTGCTGTGTAACAGATATTTAAACACACCAGCATCATATAGCAATGAGATATTTAAAAGGATAAGAAGATGTCTTTTCAGTAGTTTATTACACTATTGTAGATATTTTCAAGGTTCATTTGAGTAAGAAAATTAGAAGTTTAGTGACTTTTCCTCTGGATTCAGAAAGAAATTCCCTATTGTGCTTTAGGTATGTGTTTTTTTTAATACAGTCAGGTTTACCAGTGTTCTAGTCGTTTCTATTGGTTTCAGTGTGTCTGGTTGCATGAAAGGTACTTTTGCATTATTTTAAATTTTACTTGAGAAATGCACTGGCAATTCAGTTCCATTATTGGTGTGTAACTTTCTTCCTCACTGCTCTCTCCAGCTTCCCGACGCGGGGGAGTGGGGAGGGAGGTGCTGAGCTCCAGTGTTAGGACGCATGGGAATGGCTCAAAGCTGCATCCCTCAGGGCGGGTTTGGACTTGACGCAGGGAAACATTTCTTGACCGGGAGGGTGCTCAACCCCTGGAACAGGCTTCCTGGAGAGGGGATTGGTGCCCAAAGTCTGTCAGTGTTGAAAAGGCATTTGGGCAATGCCCATAATACAATGCTTTAGCTTTTGATTGGCTCTGAAGTGGTCTGGCAGTTGGACTCCATCATCATTGTAGGTCTCTTCCAACTCAACTCTTCTTTAAAGTAACAAGGGATAGGACAAGAGGAAACGGCCTCAAGTTGCACCACGGGAGGTTTAGGCTGGATATTAGAAAAAATTTCTTCACTGCAAGAGTGATGAGGCATTGGAACAGGCTGCCCAGGGCAGTGGTGGAGTCACCATCCCTGGAGGGGTTCAAGAAACGTGTCGATGTGGTGCTTCGGGACATGGGTTAGTGGGTTGGGTGGTGTTGGGTTGATGGTTGGACTTGATGATCCTTGAGGTCTTTTCCAGCCTTAATGATTCTATGATTCTTCTATTGTATTCTAGCTGAACTTGGGCATTAGAATACCTGAGCAGAGGTGTGTGCTAGTTCCTTTTACATGTGGGAGAACATTGATCTCACTGCATTGTTACAGAAATTTTTAGGCAAGTTTGATTCAAGATGTGAAGTCATATATATTCCATTGGGTGATTGAGCTGAACTGTTTCTTCTGGTCTGACCAAAGGTGTTCCTCCACCTGTCCCCTCCAGAATTTCTCAAAACTGCATTACAGCAGTGAGTTTTCCCCCATTTTCACAGTAATGCAGCTTTTATTTTCTCTTTTGTATTTGCTCATTTGTCCTGAAAGATGACAGTATGTTTACATTCCCGTTTGCTGTATGGCTACTGAGTTTCCAGTTCCGTGTAATCCTCCTGCACCTAGCTTTAGTGAAGAGATAATTTCCTCCATTCATTTCATTATGACCTTTGATTAGTGTTAAAATATATCTATGCATTTCTTTTGCCGCTCCTTTATTTTATTAAACGTAATTGCATTAAAAAAAAAAAAAAATCATTGCTTCTCTGCATGTTTTTACTTGGTCTTTTGCAGTTAGAGTTGAAGTAGTCTCCTCAGATGGCCAGATGTAAACTGACTTTGATCTAAAAAGCATGTAGCCATTCTTCTGCATTTGTACTGGTTTTATTAAATATATATATATAGTCAGTCCACTGCTGTCAGAAAGCTTCAAAGCTATTGGACATGCTGGAGACTCATGCAGCATAAATTTTGTGTTTTCAAGATCTGTTAAAGGCTGATAATTCTGCAGTACACTTGTGGTATGTTTGATGTTGTCATCAAAATATTAAACATACTTATCATCTCTGTGCCTTGTGGCCACCAAGGATTCTGGGATTCACAACATGCCACTGTTTTTCACAGAAACACTAGGAATCAGCAGAAGGCTCAGACTGAGTTTAAAATGTTGTTAATATTTTCATAAATGGTGCGGATCATGGCATCTTTAGTTTCATAGTTGCCAAGAACTTTCAGTAATATAACCTTGCTTCCATTTTCTTATAAGTCTGTTAAACTTTAATTGATGCTTCAAGTTAAAATCATCTAACTATTTGCAAGAATTATGTTAGGGAAAAGATATTATTCTGGAGAGCTTAAAAAATGAAAACTTTTCGTATTTTAAAGTTACGGAGGCCTTCATGCCTTAGTGTGGTAGATACTTTGTCCCAGGTCACTTTTTTTTTAATTTTGTGCTTGCTTCAAATGGGTTTTATGGAGACTCAGTAGATTTTGGCAGTTGGATTTTGTAGGTGTGCTCCGTACCACAATGATTTAATGCACTATGCTTTTGTTCCTTATTGCCAGGTCTGCTGTGACACTAGGGATCAGACATGAGAAGGGGGAACCTCCTTCTCTTTAGCTCCATGTGTTAATGCCTTCTCCTGCTGTTGGTAGAGGTTTCAGTCCAGCCAATCTGCTTAATTGTCCATGGTGCAGCCTCGTACAGCAAACATGCCATTACAGTTACTTTGCCAAAAAATCATGTCCATGCTACATTGAGGACAGAAATGAATCACACTAGATTTTGCAAATATGCAGCGTAACATGGAAAACTGTAAATGGGCCCTTCCTTTGCAAGGAAAAACACTTGGGCACTGTTTACTGTTTGTGTCATTTGGACTCTACTGTTTTAGTACTGTGTGCCTTTAAAAAAGAAAAAAAAAAGTGCCCCAAAAGAGCTTATAATGTTGTGATGTAAACAATTGAAGAGAAATACATCAGAATAATATGTGACTGCATTCAGGATAATGAGCAGTGGGTCACTGTGTTTACTACCAAGACATTGTCTAGGGTCTTGTATGGGGTAACAGAGGAAAGATTGTTAGGAAGAAAGACAAAGCAGTAACAAGGAATGGTCATTCATTCAAGGAGATTCTATCTCCCTAAAATTTACAAAAAATCATGTTCCCCTAAAGATTTTTATCAGGAGTTGAAGTCTGTATGTGCTGACTTGTGTTTCTGAAAGTAGTAATTTCTTCTCTATGGGGATTATTATAATAAGCTTGAATAGTTTTAAATGGATCCCTTGGATGCTTTGGAATATTGTTCGTGTCATAGTTGTCTCTTCCAAAATATAAAGCCCATTAATGCTGCAATATGAAATAAAATATGTATCTTCTAAAAATCCAGCCAATTTTTGGTTTAGGATGCTTTTTTCTGTGTAAGCAATTGTCAGAGGTACATAGGCATTGTCCAGAGAATAACTTGCCAGATGTATTGACAGTGTTGCCAAAACTTCTCATAGCATGACCAGATTACTTTTTTGTCTCCATCAAACCTAGTCTAATAATGTTGCTTTACTTCTATATAGTGTTTCTGACTGTGCGTGGGTTGCTGTAGCTAAGAGGGTTGGAAAGAAGAAGATAATGTATGTGAATGCTTATTTTGCATGCTGGACTAAGACTCCTACAGACAACAAGACTCCACTAATCTCTTAGCTTTGGCAGTTTAAAGAACCAAAGGAGTCTGTTTAGCAAAGGTGGTATTTTTTTTTCTTTAACAGAAAAAAAAACTTTTTGTCATATTTGCTCTGTATAGTTCAGTCTTCTCATTCCTTTTTATTTTCCTACACAGATATTTGCATTTGTGCTGTTTAAAGCTTTGAATGACAACAAATCAGTTTAATTTTGCATTTTTATGAAAAATGCATTTTATTTTTGTTTGAAATAAAAGTTTAATACAAGAGAGTCAAAGCAGAGATGTATGCAATTATAAAATAAAAAAAATACTACTTGATCTTCAGCCTTAGGCTATAGTTTCAGCTGTACTTTAAGCAAACACTTGCAACTAAAAGAAGCATTTCTTTGCCATCTGCCCATCCCCATTCCCCCCCGCTCTCCACCTTTTTTTTTTTTCTTTTTTTTCTTCTTTTTTTTTTTTTTTCATCCTTTCCTCAGGCCACATGCTTTCTTGCTGGGAGTGAGAGTTTCCTGTATGAAGCAGGCTGGGGAACTGATGTGGGGTAAAACTGAATGTCAGTTGTTCTCCCCACTTCTCTCCCTCCTGCCCGCCCCCAACCAAAGCCATGTGTGTGTGATTAGAGATGGTGAAATCTGTCAGTCTAGTTGCCATGAAATTTTGGGTTTTTGGAATATAGTTTTGTTGAGTTTTAAAGTGAAATGTCCTGCAAAATAGAAAGCTGGAAGCAGACTATTTATTCATGTGTTTTTTAGAAACCTCAAAGTGTGACAGTAAGTGATACAATCTGAATCTTCCAAGATACTGACGTTACAGAAGCACCCCAATTCCGCAGTGTCCCCATGGTACTTGGCCTTTAGAGCAAGGGACTGGAGGGATGCCAGGGAAATCAGACGTGGTGATCTGCCCAAGCTCTTCTCTCTCATCTCTGAGCTGCTGTTTCCTGTATGAACTTATCAAGCTTGTGGGATAAGAAATGGCCCTACAAAACTTCACCTAATGCTGGACACGCTGGGTGTCTTCTCTCATTTTTCAAGGGCATGCGACACTCTTCCAGCTTAACTCTTTCCTTCAACAACTTACTAGGAGATCCACAGATTTCCATGAGCCTCATGTGCGCTGTGACACTACTGTCTTCCGGCATTTTAGCGACGAGACAAGAGAGAAGGGATGTTCACTAAAGAGGGGGGAAGCAGAGTTCATCTCCAACCCTTCCAAACTCTAAGGCAGAGATTTTTCAGATACTGTGGGAAGGGGAGAAGAGAGAGTTAGAACACACTTAGCAAGACTAGATTGGACTGCTCAAGGCAGAGGAAGGCAGAGCGTAAGGCTACTGTTTAGGGGTAATTTAATCATCTGGGTATTATTTCATATTGCATATGGTAGAGTTACAGTGCTACCATGATAGCAGCTCATTGCTGATAGTGCTTGATAGCTCTGAGGAAGATTGACGTGATTCCGATTGTGATCTTCAAATGTTTGCTAGAGTACTCTTTGACAGTCCCAGACAGCGAATGGGACTGGAGTTTGGGAAAGGTAACACTTCCAAGTTGTTAAAGCTGGTCTCAAATGCTAGCTGTTCTTGAGGCAGATATCTCCTCATGGAAGCAGCAGCTGGGCAGCCTGAAGAGCTGCTTAGCATAGGAGATTTGGTGGGAGAAACTCTTCATGTCAAGATGTCCCAACATAGCAGATCTGGAATTCTTGTTCAAGTTTTTCAGCTGTCAGGTTGTAGAAACATCTGAGAGGTACTTAGAGCCCCCGACGACAGGTCCAGACTTATGGGCTCTGACAGTAGGCCTTCTCAAAGCTGATGTTCTGAAAGTGGCTTGGCTGCAGCACACCAACTCGCTGGTGGCTTTGGGCTATGTATTTTACTGGAGCTATTCTAATAATTGATCAAAACCTAGCTAAAACTATTACTTTTTCAAACTGCTTGCTTAATGTTACAAAAACACGTATTTTTTTAAAAGCCGAAGTAATTTATAGACATCTTAAAACAATTCACCGTTTTCTTCATCAGTTACTGAGTTAGATGTCAGTGCACTATGGAATAAAGCAAGATGGTCTTGTAAGCCTTTGAGAATTATATCAAGTGCTTTTCAAATATCAAAATGATTTGCATTTATCTGCACGTTTTGTTCATCCTTTTTGAAACAGACTTCCTCAGAAATCTAGAGGTTCTTCTTTCAGTCTGTATTTTCACTATGTTACTAGGAAGACTTTGAGCTCACCCTGTTGCCAATGTATTTCCTTTGTAGTTTTTCACTTAGAGCTTGTACTTAGATTGTAGATGGTAGAGTTTTTACTTCTCTTCAAGGGTTTTCAGCCAGTTTTGTGTCACTTTTGTTGTGAATTGTAATGCCTTGAAAATGTAATTCACTGTTTAGCAGACCTGCTGAGGAAAGGACTAAAAAGCTTGGCCTATGGACGTTTGACAAAGACATAGATGAAGATTCTTCATGCTTTTTAATAGAATGTTTGGCTGGCCTAGGGCTTCCTCAGAAAAGCTATTCTATCTGATGTTTGCTTTAAAATGTTTTTTTGAAAAACTTGTTTATTTTATACCAAAGTAGTGTATGTTATATTCTTCCCGTGCTTATTCAGTGGAACAGCAGCAGAGGAAGCTGGATAGCATTGCTTGTTTAAAAATATCTTTTTATTACATTTGCATTATTTGAAATGGAGTGTAAAGCACCAGTTTTAGTAATGCCACAGCCAGTAGTTGAAGTCTTTACCAAACAGGTTAAGTTAGCTGTGTGTATGTTTTGTGTTGAATTTAAAAGCAGTTCAAATTAAAGCACTGTGTATCTTGTTAATTGAACTTACTTTCAGGGAAAAAAAATCTTTAATGTTTGAAAATAAAAGTTTGGGTTTATGTGGCTGCTTAGCCACGGGGTATTGGAGTTTTTTCACTAGTTTTTTCACTCCTTGTAAATATTTGTTCAGCTATTGGAACTTCTTGTTCTTGGGCTAGAAGTATTTTCAAAACATTATGAGTATTATCAGAGCCAACCTTGTGTATTATGGAGCAATCAGCTACTTGAAGCTGTTCATTGCTCCTACGAAAATATCATGAGCAATTCCTACTATAAAACAGATATGGTGACCAGAATCCAAATTGTTAATTTAACAAATCAGATGTGTTGTGTTGCGCCAGCCACTTACCCAATACAGTATAGGTCATCGTTATGAACCTGAAGGTGCACAAGTTCATGGGACTTGATGTGATGTGTCCGTGGGTCCTGAGGGAACTGGTGGATGAAGTTGCTAAGCCACTAGCCATCGTATTTGACAAGTGATGGCAGTTCCCGCTGACAGAAAAAGGGGAAACATAACCCCCATTTTTAAAAAAGGAAAAAAGGAAGACTTGGGGAACTACAGGCTGGTCAGTCTCACTTCTTGCTCCAATGTCATGGAGCAGATCCTCCTGGAAACTATGCTAAAGCACATGGAAAACAAGGAGGTGATTGGTGACAGCCAGCATGGCTTCACTACGGGCAAATTGTGCCTGACAAACTTGGTGGCCTTCTACGATGGGGCTACAGCATTGGTGGATAAGGGAAGAGCCACTGACATAATCTCCCTGGACTTGTGCAAAGTATTTAACACTTTCCTGCTTGACATCATTGTCTCTACATTGGAGAGATGTGAATATTTGACAGTTGGACCACTCACTGGATAAGGAATTGGCTGGATGGTCGCACTTAGAGTTGTGGTCAATGGCTCAATGTCCAAGTGGAGACCGGTGACAAGTGGTGTTCCGCAGGGGTCGGTACTGGGACCAGTGCTGTTTAACATCTTTGTCAGAGACATGGACAGTGGGATGGAGTGCACCCTCAGCAAGTTTGCCGGTGACACCAAGCTGTGTGGTGTGGTGGACACGCTGGAGGGAAGGGATGCCATCCAGAGGGACCTGGACAGGCTGGAGAGGTGGGCCTGTGCAAACCTCATGAAATTGAACAAGGCCAAGTGCAAGGTCCTGCACGTGGGTCGAGGCAACCCCAAGCACAAATACAGGGTTAAGATAAGAGCTATGATTTGTACAGATACGTGGGAGTCCTGGTGTGCACATCGGGGTGTCTTGATAGCTTAAATATATGCTTTTTTTAAATGCTGTGTGCATTGCGTTAAATACTGAAATCTGAAATTCAAATATTGCACATAAGGTAGGTCTAAGAGCTGTCTGTGAGGGTTCGGGATACTCCAGAACCTTTAGGAAGATACAGGATTTTTACCTGCGAAGACCAGTTTTTTCTGCCTTAAGTTAGGGTAATTGTATTTGTGACCTGTTCAGGGTTTGTTTTCACGCATGGGCCCAATGCCTCAAATAAAGAAGGGAAAAATAATGCTCTTGTTCATAGTTTATTTGTAAACCAGGTCAGATACCCTTGATTAGCTTTTAGCTGGAGCGTAATTTAAATCCTGACAGACTGAACCTAAAGAGCAGGCTTTTTTTCAGATCAGCCAGAAGATAGGGAGAGAAAAATAAAAGCCATTTCCAGTTCACAAACAGTACAACAGTGCTGAATAAATCTGCAACTGTTAATGAATAGCTATTTCAAATATTTACAGGAGGTAAAAGAAAAGAAGATTGGCATCCAAGGCAGCTGTGCCCAGGGAGAGCTATTAAAAATAAACATGATAAATGATGTTCAAGTGCTTGTATGTCTGTCAAATATCAGAGGTACTCAAAAGTGGAAAGTGTTTATGCTCTACGGCCATGCTGATAAGCATTCTGGACAGAGATATTTTTGTCTCAAATTTTTCACAAAACTGTAATTTAGCAGATCAAAAAGGGAGAAAGGATCTAATGTAAAATATTCAAGAACTTTGAACTTTTTTTGCTGCAGTAAAATACACAAATGCTTATTTGCTTCTTAGGTGAAAATCAAATTGTTTTATACATTCAGTTATTTCCTCACTGAACTAATTTCTTTAGTCTTGATTCTTAATAAAAAATGTGATGAGAGTTATGCTCATAAAAACAAGCAATGGATTTTGTTGTGACTCTTTCAGTCTTCTGTATTAGTAGGTGACAGCGATGAAGGTTTATGATTGTTGCATTGATTTTGTACAAATTTTGAAAAATTATATATAATGAGCTATGAACTTCATGTGCTTCCATACACATAGATTTTTATTTTTTTCCAGGCTGTCTAGAAAATATTTTTAGATCAATTTTCAGTTCCGAGTTTAATCTATGTCAGTTGACTGCAAACTTTTTAACAGAGGCACTTTTATTTACTTTTATTTTTTATACTTCACTGTGAAGCCAGTTTCTCAGCAGCTGTGATGCTGGTGGATCCTCTCCCCCCTCCAAAAAAAAAGGTATTGTGTTTGAGGGGTGAGCAAATGTGGAGTACGTGTAACGAGAGTATTTTCACTGAAATGCTGCAGGAGACCCATGTTTTACAGTTCCATGGATTGCTGTCATGGTAGTACGTAAGCTCCTTTTCTGAGCTCAGCTGTCTGAACCTTGTCATGGAGAACAGCCTAAATAATGTTGGTGTTATATCTGGTGTCTTGAGCTTTTACAGCGATTCGTAAATGAAGTGTAGGCTGATACTGCAATGAAGACGAAGAAGAAAAGCATCTCTTTTCCTTAACCTGTACACATCTTTACTGTTATGGAAATGGCTTAGTGGTTTCCTCAGGAAACAAGTTTTAACAAAATTCACCAGATCCCCTTATCAGATTGTGGTGACGTGAGAAGCGCAGTGATAATGGGGAAAAATGGGAAAAGATAGGACCTCCCCAAGCCTGAAGACACTCCAAGGCTGAAACCTTGCCTCTTTTTTCTAGTTTTATCTTTCCATGTAATGGCAGATGTTAACTTTCAATATACCATTGCATAACAGGGTAGTTTCCTTACATGATCGAAGGAGACAGAAATTCTATACTGGTTTCCTTAATATGGAGCCCCTGTATGTAAATGGATAAATGGATAGTTGCACTGCTTTTATTCTTTCAGGATTATAATGCTATGCTGCACAAGGTGCAACACCTGAGTCACTTTAGGAAACTAATGTGTACTGTTGTATCTTTCTTAAGTGTAATTTTATACATAAAAAAACCCCACAATCCAAATTATTTAAAGAAAGGAACAGGTGATGGCAAAGGAAAGGAAGCTGTTTGGAAGACTTGAGAGATATGTGTATATCAAAAGAAAAATTGCTATTTATAGTTTTTTAATCTGTATGAATGCTTTGCGGAGCAGAAAAGTCCAGTTTCTCCAGCCTTCATTTTTTTTTTTCCCAAACCCTTTTCGCTTGCACAGTAGGAATCACCCTCATTACAGAGTAGGCCTTTTTGTTGGTTTCGGACAAAGAATAAGCTGACATAGTTTCCAAACAAGAATTGAACATTAGTAATAACACTTGTAAAAAAAAAAAAATTAACCTACAGAGTCTCCCTGGAAGAAATAAGATCCTCATAGCATTCATTTAACAGAGATCTATCTAATGTAGGTAGTATGTAATGCTCTCCAAATAGTGCTTCTTATGAATAAAGCTTACCTCTACGTATGTAAACTCAAATTTGTGTGGCCAGCGTTATTCACACAAGCTAATGTTGTATTGTGATGCGATTATTCTTCTGCTGTGCTGAGTACTGTTATTTAAGCACTGATGACATGAACAGAATTTTTTGTGGAACACATTTTATTATAGCAAGCCTTAATAAGTAGAGCTTCTGGTTGAAGGAAATGAAGGATAAAAGGTTAATGGAGAGTTCAAGAAAGTTCAATGAGTGGTGCCAGTAGAGGAGACATTCTTGCTGTACATGAAGAAAAAATTTTACTCAGGTTTTAATAGAGCTTCTGGTTAATCTATGAAGGGGTATATTTCATGTTCTCTGGAAGCAGATATATTTGTGGACTACTTTAGTTAATTACTGAAAATAAATCAATTTTTTGCTAAACCTTGTAAATGTCACATACATTCAACCACTGGAAGGGTGTAGCAGACTTATGTTTTGTTCCTCCTTTAGTTCTTTCCAGTTTCTGCAAGTTAAGAGGAGATTTTTCTGCCTTGCATATGGGGAGAAGCTTCTTACCGTTCCTGGATGTAGAGATCCAAGTGACACGTCCAGTCAAAATTTACTCCTGACATTGTAGGAGTGATTTCTTTGGGCATGTCTACTGCAGCCCTTACCACCCTACCCCATCCTGAAGGCATCATGCAGCATCGAGGCTAGTCTGTCCCATCTGCAGGGGGCAGACCGCGTCTGTCTAAGCAGACTTCAGTAAAATTACACAGGGCACTTTTGTAAACGCAATTACGGTCGTCCTGACAGAGATCTTCTGCTGACTGTGAAGAGGGGAAAGATACTCTGTTATTCTACTGTTCCCCAGGACTGTTTTTTTTTTTCCTCTTGGTAAATACACTAGTACCTGCAGCTGCTTATGTGGTTCCTGGGCTGCAGCGCTGAGACGGAATAAGAGTGTTGCAGAAAACCCTTAGTATCCGGAGCAGAAACGGAGAGCCTAATAAAACTAGCATTAATTTCTCTGTTGCTGCTCTTTCAAAAATCCATGAAGAGTGGTAGCTGGATGGACCTGAAAGATGCAGGGAGATGAAACTTCAACTACTCAACTTCTGCTGTTAGCTGGAAAGTTCTTTACAAACATATAGGGATAGAATTTTTTGTTGAGATTTAATCAACCAGATATCAGTGTTTGCTTATCCATGAGAGTTTGAATAAGGAGGAGTAAGCAAATGGATTTTTTTAATGCTTTATTAGAGCACAATATTATTTTTTGAAGACGGATAACTAAAACATAAATTATACCTTGTATATTAAGTACAGTGTTTGATCCTTGGATTATTCCAAGCATTACAGTTGTCATAAAAGGAATAACATTTTTACATTTCTAGTATTCTGTGGCAAAGGATGTCTTCACAACGAATGATAAAATGAAAGCTCTATAAGGATTTTAAAGTTGCTTTCATGCTTGGTTATTATAAACTGCAATATCCTTCATTGTAACTGAATTTTGAAAGTATCTCAGCATAGAGTAGGTATTATAATGTTACAATTTCTGTGACATGGATAATTTTACAGGTTACAGGAATTTGATTTAGACATAATAAACTCAAGAGCAATGAAGCTTATCTTTTCTGTCTCAGCCCCTTCCGGCCTTTATAGACAACTACAGCTCTTGCTTTATAAAGATTTGTGCTCAATTCTTACATGTATGTTAATGTATTTTTTTGGTTTTTGATTATTTTAATTTGCATATTGGGCTTGCATCGCCTCCTTGTTTCATTTCTCCAGCTGTTCCTAAAGAGCCGTTGTGCTGATCGAGCACTTACTTCAGTATGTCCTTGATAAAATTAATGAAAGCATCTGTAGAAGCAACGCCAGCAGCTGCAGTACCTTATGGAAGCCGACTTCTGCTTAACATTCTGAGAAAAGAAATAGTTTTGTACTCGTGCTGGAAGCTAATGCTGGCTGCCTTGCTTCAAGCATAAAGAGAGTTGCACCTGCCACGGCTAGACCAAGCCGCGCGGCGTGCTGATTACATGTTCTTGTTAGTGTCATTGTTACTGGGGAAATGGGAGTGATGTCATCCTTCTCAAACTCTACTGGCACCCTACCGAGTGACAAATCATTTGCCCACTGCTGTTTATCAGCACGGGCCTTGTTTTAGAAGTGACGAGAGTGCTGAATTTTCACAGCTGAATGCCGTGCGACTGCAGAGGTGTATGAAAATGAGCTGGATTGACACTTGTAATCAGCGTGCATAGCGATGGGTAAGGTGTAATGAAACATAAGTGCACATTTAGGGTGACTGTATTGCTACCAGGTGGGGCCCCGCAGCTTTGCATGTAGAGAAACCACTTGAGGTGGGGGATATGCAGGAAGAAATACCGCAGCACCATCTGCTTTTTTCCCTCATTTCCTCCTTAATTCTTCTCTCCCTGCAAGCCTGGGCTGCACTGGCTTTGAACAGCACTTGGACTGTTGAGTGTCTCCTCTCCTGGCTGGGTATGGCCCCGAACACTGGAGTGGATGTGATGCAAAACAGCAGCTCTTGGGGGTAGAGCGTACTAGTACACCCTTCTGGAGCTGAGACACACGTTACATACTTCTCCTCTTTAATCTTCTTTCAAAATGGCTTGTAGTAAATCCACTTTTGTTATATTTTAAGGCAGTAACTAATTATAGGTTTTCTGCACATATTGGTCGTATAGGCTTACATGTAGATGTCTTAAATGGATAATGAAAAATATTAAGAATTTCTCCAGACAGATATCTTTTTGTTTAGTTCAGTGGAAATCTGTAAGCCTTGAGCTACTTGCATTCTTTCTAAGGAAGTAATGGGAATAAATGGTTGCTAGTTGGAAACACTGCAGGTATCTTGTGCTCCTTGGAATCACTGTGCAAACTGAAAAATGAGAACTGCTTTCGTTTGTGGTAATTACTGTGGGAAATGGGAGTATGTATTTTAGAATAGGAGCCTAGTGCCTCCAGAGACGCTATTCACATAAGCGCACCAAATGTCTCCAAGGTGGTGGATGTGCCACACGTGCAATTTGGTTGCACATCTCACATAGGGTAGGTGTCGCGTATCTCAGATACCTCCCGTGTGTCTGCACTTGTTGACAGCTAATCTGTGTGTGTGTATTTACTTGTCTGGAGATATGCTGCAAAAAGCTGTGTTTTCACAGGGGTTTCTGGACTGGTGGCCATAGTCAGATTGCATTATTGTGAAATGTTCTGTAATTTATATGGCTTTTTTCTTATACTGCATCTTTTATACATCTTTGACATTTTTATTAATCTCAGTTTTTCCCTGATGAATGTAGATCATTATTTAATTTGCACTGTTTGTTCCCTAATGAAAAAAAAGAACATTGCTGAATCTGATTTGTTGTGTTTGGTGGCTTTTTTGTTTTTTTTTCTTTTTCTTTTTTCTAAATAGTGTGTGCCAGGGTCAGGCTCCTACTTGATGTAACTGCAAGGAAGTCAGTGGAGTAATACCTTGGATAAATTTCACCCAACTTCTACTAAAGCATCCAAGTTTTAACTGAAGCCTGGCCTGTCACAGTATTAAAAAAAAGAAAAAAAATTTATATAAGTGTAGGTGTAAAACATTTCTATATATCTGAGGTGACTCCTGGTAGCTATTTAGCATAAGTTTGGAGGTTAATGCTGGTTTATGGAAGCTAATGCTGATTTACAGAGGTAAACGCAAAAACCCATCACATTTTAAACTGGTTACTGTAGTGAGAGAAATGATGGAAGTTTTATAAATAGATGTGTGTGCAGATAGGATGATAACCCGTGCTGCGTATATGGAGAACATGAAAGTTTAATCACGGTAAACTTTGAACGAAAAAAAGTATTTATGGATGCCAAAGCCATTCAATTTTATCAGCTTGACAAAAGCCAGTCACTTCTAAACGTTAAGACCTTTATGTCACTTCTGAGAACCCTTGCAGAATGAAGGTATGAATAATCCATTTTTTAGAATTAATTTGGTGACAGTACTTTATCAGAGGAATGCATCAATGTCTCCTGGCCTGGTGGATAAATTACCTCTGTAGCCTGTGACCGGAGAAGCTGTATGACTCTTGGATGTGATGCTCTTAGTACACTTGAAATAGTTCTTTTGATTGAATACTGGAGTATTGTCTTTATCTCATTGTTCTTACTAAAATGGGACATTTTGTAACACTTAAGGAAAGCAATGGACACTCAATGGATTTTTTTGTCTCACTGCTATATATTAGTTTTTCTCTCTACTCTGCTCAGGATATGGAGTCTAAGATTATTCTCATGATCATGTTTCCTTCTCTGAGAGCAACCAAAAGACATGCTCTGTTTCTATGAAGTAGTCTTTGAAATGGGCATTGGAGCTGGTGCCACTGTCATGTCCAAGTGTGTACCGCATATGCTTACAGAAACTCTGGAGTTCATTTTCCAACTTGGTGTATCTACATTGTGATGCTGTTGATGGTCATAACTTCGGGGACTGAGAAAGGATGGTGCCATTTTAACTGTCCCCGTAAGCTACCCTTCGAATAGTAAATGTTAACGCCTGCTGTGGATTTAGTGTTTGGGGAGCTTTTCCTCCTCCTTTCTGACTGTTTCATACCCAGTGAGAAAGGCCATGCGTGTTCTGTTTCGGAACTTCAGCTTAGAAGTAGTTTGTGGGTGGGGGATAAGATTGCATTCTTTAATCAGCAATTGAAATATTAAAGGGTTGGGTTGGTTTTTCTTTTTAGTAGAAAGCTTTATTAGTGAAGTGTTTACTACTAGGCAAGAAATAATCTTAAGTGTTTCTGTCCTAAGTCACAGGACGTTCAGTTTTATTCTACTAGTTTTAGACGGGGGGAAAAAAATAGCAGCACATTTGTCTTAGACAAGAGCTTAGCTTGCAGGATTCTAGTATGTGTTTTGTTTGTCTTTTAAACACGGTTGCTACCTCTACCTCAGTCCTCTCTGACATACTTGCTATAGATAGACACGTGCCTCACTGGAGGAAAAGAGCTGATTTTGGCCTTGCAGGCATCAGCCTCTGGTGCTGTTGCTGTTGGCCTTCTCTTTGCTTGCGATACGAGGTGGCAACTGTCAGTAGCAATGGCGTTTCCAAGTTAAACAGAAGCAGCAGCTCTCAGACTCCAGGGATCTCTTTCCCCTTCTTCATCCTCCAAAATATACATGCTACGTTTTTAAAGATCAAGATGAATCCTTTAATTCTGTAACAGCTGATGAAAGAGCCAACAAAAACAAACAAACAAAGAGAAACAAAAGCACAGCTTCAAAAGGCGGTTGATTCTAGGCAAACTTCTAGTTGGAGCACTAGTGGCTTTCACTCCTGTCATTTGGATTCTTATGACAAAACCAGCTGTTATATTCAAAACTTTCAACATGAGCAATTTAACTTGCATACAGCGAAAGAAAATAGATTTATTTTTGCCTAGAATCTGTAGGTCAGCACAAGTGAAATAGCCGTTACTGTGCAACTTCTCTGTGTGAGTAATGGCTTGATCGCTGTAAATACTTGGTGGTGCTAGTAAAGAAGTCATAATTTTATGTTTGTCTGATAATACATCTACATTTTTATGTCTTCAGTAGAATAATTAGATGGATAATTATAAAGCTTCCCCTTAGAGGAGCTGCTTGATTTTTAAATCAATTTAAGCTTTACAAAAAAAAAAAAAAAAAAAAAAAGCCTGTTATGGAGATATTTTTCCTACACTCTACTGTAATTGTAATGTGTCCCTGTAAAGGTCTATTTTGAGATATTTATAGATATCAGTCATGTATAACTAAGTTACCTGCTCTTGATAAAGCTCATGAAATGATCTGAAGTGAAACCATTGTCCTTGGCTTTAGAGGAGAAAGAAGTACTACAAAGATGATGCTAAATCTGAAATGAAGAGCTCTTGAGTTTGGAGCTAGACACAAACCCAAGATGAACTGTTGTGGTATGTTGTTCTGTTAAGCCTCCTGTTAGGAGGCTCAGCTTGTCTTCAGCGAAAGGTGAGAGGTTGTGATGCGATGGCCAGGTTAGTGGGAGGTATGATGGGTGTGGAACAGGGGAGGGAATGGTCAACGCTAAGTGCATCGTGAAGACAGAACATGCTGAATTGCTCGAGCCCTTGAACAGTACGTGAACTTGTACTCACTGTTTTTGTTTTGGAATTCTGTACTGAGATGTTTGGTATTTTGGCAGGAAAGAGGGGTAGATCTTATGTCTTCCCAGTTTTCTGAATCTTGGCAATATGAACAGTGCTTAGTTCACAATAAAACAGTGATCTTTTAACTGTGAGTTACTGGTTTATATTGAATTGCATTTGCTGAGTGTATTTCTGTAATAGGACAGGTAAAAACTCTGTGCTTGAATATATGTAAAATTTGATTCCACCTTCTCCCTATATCTTTTTGAATAAGCACTTCTGAATTCTTCTGTTGGTCTTCTGTGCTTTTTTGGTATCCTTAAGTTGACATCTGTCATGATGTCAAAGCTGACTCCTATACTTTAGATCAACAGTTCATTTTAAAAAAACGTTACTAGCAATCAATTTTAATAATTGATCTTAATCCACAACTCTTGAACTCTTGAATTATAACACTCAAAGGTGTGTGTGACTCTTAGCAAGCCAGAATTGCTTGTGGATTAGACTAATTTATTAATTCTGAGTGTGTTCTAGGTGAATGTAATTAGTTGAGATGATTTAGTTAATATATGAAGTGTGGAGGATGAGAAATTTTAAACCAGAAGAGGGCAGCAATGCTATAAAAAAAACTAATTTTGGCTCGATTATCTTCCTTTTTCTGGTTTGCCAATAAGTCACATGTATGTGCTCTGCTAATTTCTTGGACAGACAAAGTAGCATGAAAAAAGTCTGTTAATACCATTGCAGTGGTTATTATTTCAGTTATATCTCTTTGAACAGCTTCTTCCTGCCAAAAGGTATTAACTTGAAGAAGTACATGTAGACGACCTACTGACTTCTTTTCTTCGACATATATTTCTAGTATGAAAATTGTTTTTATGATGTTGTGCTGATTTCTGGCTTTACTGTGTTCTGTCCCTAGGTGATTCAGAATAAAACCTTTAACTTCCCAGCTGTCACAATCATATTAATTTTAGGGCACTGAATATCAAGCTGGGTACTTTTCGATTTACATGTTGTAAGCAATAAGTTATGCTAGCCAAATATATTGTGTAGTATTTTAAAGGCTTGACTGTTTATCAGGATGTGACTGTAGAAGCACTAGTGTGTTGCACAATGTACCAGAGTATATAAAGCAGTAGTAAAGACTTGTGTGTAAACTGGAGTGGGGACCATACTAAATGTGAGGTAGTCCATAGGTATGCAGGACTAAAATTTAATTGATTCATTCTGATGATGCATCAGTTGTAGGAAGCAAGTGGTATCTTCTGGTTTTTTTTTTTTGGAGTGTGTTCTAAAAAGCAGTGTAATGGGAGAGAGAGGAATAGTTTCAATGTGTTTTCTGTATGTACAGGAAAGTAGGTCTGTTGAGGAAGGGGATGTCCCACATATTCTTATTATAGAACAGAGCTTACTCCTCGGCACTCAAAAGTGCTGATACAGTTCTGTAAGTGAGGGGGAAGAGGAGACGGCCAAACAAGTCTGCATTGCTTATTTTGGTGCTGAGAGAACATCTGAATAACTGCAGCTATTTTTATGGCATTAGCAATGTGTGGGTAATAAGAGTTGTGGAAACATACATCTTGTGTACAGTTAGATTTGTGGGAATGTGAGGTTTGAACCTTTTTTTTTTTTTTTCCTTAGTGCTGATTGAGACAGGGAAAGAAATAGCCAAAAACTGTTCAAGGGTCCACACTGTTCTGGAGCCTGAGAGAATAAACCCAAATGTTCACAAAAAATTGGAATACACAGAGGGTGTTGCTTTACGAGCTGGGAAAAAAATAGCATTTCAGTTGTATTAGTTGCTTCTGTTCTGGTTTCAGACGCTGACTCACTGTCTGAACACACTAGAGGGCTTCTCCTAATATGTTAATTTTAAACTAGTCTGTGTGCTGATTAGTATCCGTAATAGTTTCCTGAATGTGGTGCACAATGCGTGCTAACATGCCATTGTTAAATAGCACCGTCCATCCAGGTTGCTACTGGGTATGCCCACTGGAGAAAGAAATACAAACAGCTTCTATTGTTTGGGGATGTGTAATTATCTAGGCTTCTTCCTGGCTAGATGTGTCTTAGTCCTGTGGCAATCTTGACTAAGGCGTGACTAAGGGGAAATTTAGAAATCAAGAAATCTTTGAAGGTGTTCAGATGACGGCATTGTTTAAGAGTAGCTGAGCTAAGTTACTTATGTCAGCCATGCTCATGTTCACATACGGAGGATTTCTGGTTCCACATTTCCGGTGCAGACAAGGCTGTAGAAGGCAGAAGGATGTGCTAGTGTGGCACAAAGACTCCTCCCAGTGGGCAGCCCCCCCACCCAGCTACCCACTAGAGGTGAAATAATTTCATATTAACCAGAATATATGCCCAGTAAGACAAACTGGGCACTAATACAAGGATCTAATGAGTGGCTGAAGTCTCATATATTACTACATGCCAAAGGCATGAAGTATGCAGTCTTTTAAAATACATGTCCATAAGTATGTCTTGCAGCTTTTAATCAAATCCCGCAAAATCCCAGTAAGACTTAAACGTTTCTACTGTTTTCTGAATCTTGCTCTTCCACTGAAAATAGTGGTTTTGTGTGTGTGTTTTTTTTGTTGTTTTTTGTTTGTTTGTTTTTTGTTCTGTACACAGAGGTGCAAGTTGGAATTCTTGCCCTTAAATGAAGTTGGAAATGCAAGATAATGTTGGTAGGCTTCATCTGATTCTGTGGGCTTCGGATTTAAAGATGCTCTTATTTGACTTTAGATGTGTAATTGAGCAGCTTTGGCTAGATGTGCATAAGTCTACATAAGTCTATCTTGCAGAGTTTTTTAAGCTTTTCAGCAACTGACAGAAAATGGTACAAGAAACAGCATTTCAAACACCTTGGAAGTTGCTTTCCATAATTTCAATTTTATAAGTGAGATAGTTTGTTCCAGGAAAGAATGGCTTCTTTGCTTCCCCCAGTATACCAGGCAGTTAGGTTACCTACCAACACGTGCAGGAATTAAGAACTAAAGTTGTCTCTGTTGCCTATATAGGGGAATAATCTCCTCATTTAGGCATCTAAATGAGATACTCAAAATTAACGTGAATACATCTATTTTCCCCAAAGTAGTCAGAAAATTCCCTTGCGTAGTTTGTAGGTAAAAGTATACATAATACTACCTTTGTAGCATCCTGCCAAAATTCAAATAACACCTGAGCTGATGTCGTATTTCATTATGTGGAAGGTGGGAGAATTTTATTTCCTAGAATCACAGAAGGGTTGAGGGTGGAAGGGACCTTTGGAGGTCCCCGGTCCCACGCCCCTGCTCAGTTGGGGTCAGATTTGTGAAGGTCTTTCTGTGAAGGGATTTTTTTATTGGTTTAATCTAACAGGTATCCTAGCTTTTTGCCTTTGGTGCAGGTTGCAAAGCAGGTTGTCTTGCAGTCATAAGAGGTTACCTGGTACCTCCCCAGGCTCCTGGCCAATTTACTGCTAGAAATGTATATATTACAGTTAATTTGGTATTATAAAGTGGGCAGAGTTTGTCTGTATTGTATGATGATATGGTGTTAAGGGTATATATTACTACTATGTAAAATGAACAAATGTAAACCAAATTTACATATTCTGATTCCTAGAAACTTCGTTTTTTGAGTTGGGTTACTGAATGTAATATTGAGGTTTAATTGCAAGATTACTTTTGGGTTTCTCTTCAAATGTTATATGTCTTGTGTTCATAGTTTCCATATGAAATACTGCTGGACATTTTGACCAGAAGTTGTGGATGCCCCATCCCTGGAGGGGTTCAAGGCCAGGCTGGATGAGGCTTTGAGCAACCTGGGCTAGTGGGAGGTGTCCCTGCCCATGGCAGGGGGTGGGACTGGATGATCTTTAAGGTCCTTTCCTACCCAAACCATTCTGTGATAATTAAATGAATGGCTTTGAACAAGGAATGGTGGCATCTCCAGGCCTCTGCTGCATTTAAGTTTTTATTCTTTTTCCTTGAGGTCTTGTTCTGAAAATGGTGAAAATTGTTCTGCCCTTTGGGCGTAGTAAAGCCAAAAACCTTCCATGCTTTTAACATAGAGCCAAAGGAAATAAATGGATGAGCACCAGCAGCTGGCTGTTCCTTCCCTCTGCCCTGACCAGAGTGATTCTGTGGAGTTTTGGAGGAGGCGCAGAGGGGCCATGCTGGGCTGGTAATCCCTACGTGCCAGTGGCTGGTGAAGAGCATGGGGGAGCTGCCCCAGCCAGGTGTGGGGTGGAGGAACCCCTCTGGTGTGAGGGTGTTGTGCCCCATCCCAAACCCAGCAGCAGGAACCAGTGAGGCTGGCCTCCCTGACGCAGAGGGGCCGAGGGCGGAGGCCGTGGTCCCTGGGGCCGGCTGCCCAGTGCCCGTGGAGGGGCTGGGTGCTGCCTGCAGCCTGGGCCCGGGTGGAGGTGGCAGGTGCAGGGCTGTGTGTGCCTTTTGTCCCGCACCTGCTGCACAGCAGGTAACTATAAACAGCTGTCGCACGTAAACTGGGATTATCCGGTAGGTGGGCCTGGATGTGGCCCAAATACCTACTTTATTTATTTTTTTCTCGTTGTGCAGCTTGGCTTTGTTAGCTGTTTTGAAGCACAGTTTGCAGCGCGAGCGGGCAGTGGCAGGGAAGGGGGTGCTGGCCATGCCTCTTCAGGCTGGAAGGGTTCACGCCAGCGCACGCGACAGGACTTAAACCTGGAGCCGTCTCGCTCTGCAGGGTTGCTAGGTGTTGCGCTCGCTCTAAGGTAGCTGGAAGTTGCACCACAGTGAAGTTTTCAGATAAGCAGACAGCCCGTTGTTTGACTTGGGAAACATTAACTTCTTTGTGTGCCTTGCGGCAGTGGAGCAATGAGATGAAGGGTAAAGGGAATAGAATAGAAAGTAATACTGCTTTATTGTTTTTATAAAGGACTGTGATTGCTGCGTTATCAATGCTGAATTACGGAAAGGGTCTTTCTTGCTGTTACTTTATGAAACAGAAGTACGTTCATGATAAACATTCACAGTGGAAAATCTAAGAGACAAATCTATCACGGCACTGTGTGTACTAAGCATACGAAATACCTCTGTAGGTCAGTACTGTGGCACAGCGAATGTTTACTTTTAAAGGGCACCCTCTTTCTACAGCTTTTTTTTTTCTTTTTTTGAGGCATAGTTGTGTACGAAGTGTTTATATATCAATAGTACTGCTTAGGGAAGAGTCAAGTGAAGCAAGGAAATAAACCGCAGAAGTCATTGTGCTTCAGCTTTGTTTTTCATTTCTTTATCATTGGGACTCTGTAGGGTTTTGTGCATCCTTAATATGGTAAAGGAGCTATAGCTGTAATTAGCTACAGTGGGAGTAAGTGTAAGTCAAAATAAATTTTCTTGAGCTTCCTTGAACTTCTGAGAGGGCTGTAGACAGAGATGTTTAAAGCACCCAGCAGTGAATGGCCTAGGTCATAAACCTGTGTGGTATCTTTGTTAGCATCTCCTTCAGAATATGTATAAAATCTGAGGGAGATTATGATTTTGGGTAGAGTAAATGCTGGTGGCAGATGCAAATAAAGAACATAGATCAGAACACTAATCTGGAAAATCCAACAGCTATCTTGAATTTTGAAACAGAAATACTGGAAATGAACATGGACCTATCAAAATGTTGCTACAGCTGAAGTATGGTTAGAATTTACTGAAAATTTGATTTGATCTCACAATATCCGTTTGATAGCCTAACAGGTTGGAAAAGAGTGTAGTTACTACCAAAGTTGGTAGTGTTACTCTGTCTGCCCAAACTGTTGAGACAAACACGGACAGTCCCAGACATAGGCCTATTGGCAATCGATCCGAACAGTCAGTGTATAGCAGAAATGTTTTAGGATGTTTGAGAGATTCAGATAGATGAAAGAAACAGGTGCTTTTACATTGATTTTTACTCTAGGAAACATTCATGATGGAGAGAGTTCCTAGAGGACCTGAAAAAAAGAATAGGGAAGAATAGGGAAATTAAACTTTCCATTTGGGGTTGTGTTGTCGGTCTAAGTGAAAAAAGGAGGAACTGGTTCAATTTAACATTGATTTTTATTAGCATAGAGGCAGGTGCATGCCCAGGTAGTACTGTCTGGGGGGGGAGGGGGGGAGGTGTTGTTTTTTTTTAATGCAAAGAAGCTACTTATATGCAGACACAGAAAATGTTTCATTTACAAAGAGTAAAATATTAAACAGATTTGAAGGTAGTTAATGATTTTCATAAGAATAAATTTTTAAGCAGTGTAAAAAAGCAAAACAAAACCAAACCCAGTGATCTGATATTAATGAGTG
>NW_010119124.1:61761-74922 GCF_000699245.1 Pterocles gutturalis
AGACTGGTGCAAGCGTGGATTCAGTATGACAAGAGGCAGACTGCTTCTGGCCTGATGGTGTCCTCCTCCTTTCACCTGCAAAGGCCACCTGGGAATAGAGAGAGGACAGTTCAGTCTCCTGACCTGTTCAGTTCTTAGTGCATCGGCTGGAACTACTGGCCCAGTGCTAGATCATGAAATCATAAATCACCAGCTTTAGATGCCCTTTAGGAGCCTCTAACACTAACTGAGGATTTGGTCACAGGTTCTCGGTGCCGTATTGCGAAGTCCTTTCAGAAGGAAGTGAAACTCTATTAAAAGGCAGTAGTCACGCATAGGGCTCTCGTGTAAACTTTCAGGCTTGTCTATGTGTAAAAGAAAAACACGATGATAAGAGAAGCTGGTGAGAAAATTCAGCCACTTAAGTTATGATTTTGTTTCAGATTTTCTGCTTAAGGGATATCTGTGTCTCTCAACACCTTCTGAATGATAATGTTTTCACCATGTTTCCATTTGCAGTGAAAGACCTTAATTTTCCTTAGACTTGCTTATGAAGAAATGCAGTTTGGCTCTGTCTGGGTTTGTTGGTTCCTCAAGATGAACTGAAAGAAGATGTTCTGTAGTAGTGGATGCTTTAGGTATTTCAGAGTATAATAACAAGCAAATGTTGTCTGGCAGTATAAAGTAGCAGAAACATCTAAAATTATGATAATGACATTTTTGTTACATCTCATTCTATATATATATTAATGGCCTTAAAGATTGAAAATTAAAATTAATTTTAAGCAACTCCCTGTGCCACATGAATTGTCAAGGTTTATTGTGACCAGGAGAGTAATTTGTCCATCATTGATTGTGATCTGTTGTGTCCTGTTGCTTTAAAACATGTACACTGAAATGTGGAAGTGTAATATATTCAAGCACTTGCAGGTGCTATAAATACATGTGATGCCAAAACCGAGTAACTTGTATATTTGAGAGGAAGACAGTTGCTTTCAAATACAGTAGTAAGACTGATTATGGTGCCATGTGCTTACTTGAATTGTTTCTTTTCAAGCATCTGCTCCCTTACTGAAAATGTATTTTTGAACACCTGCAGAGCACAACCATTTCCCACTTCCTTCCCGTATAATGGAGTTGTATTTGCTAATGGTTCAGAATCCAGCACACCCCCAGGGAGAAGGGGAAGGCATGTTTTGTTTTTTATCACTGTGAGCTCTGCTGTGTCGAGGAGCATACTGTGATAATCTCCCTGTGCAAATGCAAAACTCCTTGTGGGGTGGTTATTGGGGGTAGCTGCAGGGCTTAGCATCTAAAACAATCCATTTGTAGGTGCAAATTTATTTTATCCAAACTTTAAAAATGCATTCATCTACCCAAGGATCATGCACACTGTCTAATGTAAAACACAGGGAATTGTTTGAATATATACTGAAGTTCCATTGTATCCATATGTCCTAAAACCTGAATAAATAAATAAGCCCCTTGGTAGAAAGAAAGGGAAATTATTTATAGTTAAATTCTGTAACTGCTGGAAAATATAGAGGAAATCAACTCTTTTCCTTTTTGTCTTAGGCAGCAGCCATGTAAATAGGTTTTGGTGCTCATAAGGTAAGTTGGGAATAACTCTGGTGTAGGTCAGGTGGCAAAAAATGTACTTGTTTGGTTTATAGTGGGATGGTATTTAAACTGCTGTGGTTCAGGTTGCTGCAAGGTTATAAACAAGGGGTTTTTTTGATGCTTTGTTGTTTTTTTCTTTGTTTTGTTTTTCTTGTCCAGGCAGCTTTTTTTCTGCTATAATTGAACGTTGGGTTTAAGAAAATGGTTTCACTGGAAGGTCCCTGTGGGTTTTTTTCCCCCAGTATTGGCAGGCTTTCCCTGACAGTATGTTATTTGCTACCATTGCAGTTAGTACAATACAAACCTTTTTATTCCAGTGGCATTGGCATGGGAAGCTTCTTTACCATACAACTTTTCATAGTGACTGACGAGTGTAGTGAGAGCAGTTGTGGTTTGCAGAAACATTTTTGTTAGTACTTCTTTAGCAAAAGACATCACTGCTTGCCTTGTTTAAAACGTCTCAACAGCTAAACTGAAAAATGTAAATTTTATACAGTGAGCTTCATGTTAAAAATATGTTGAAAGCATTTAGAATGAAAATTATAACTATCCAATCATTTTTTCCCAAGTTTTCATATGAGAAGGTGTTTATTAATACTATTTACTTGCAACTGATTCTTTTGGACAAGACAATATAGAAACTGTAGAAGAAAGTGGAGTGTATAGGATTTATATCCATCAGCTGTCTTCTATCATAGAGTAGACTTTTTAATGGCTAACAGTTTTTCGGTATACTATTTTGAATCTCCAGAGACAGTCTTTCTTTACCTGCCTTTTAGTTTTAAAGGTTTTATTGTGTCCTTTGGACTTATGTTATAAATCCTCATGAGTCCCCTGTTTATGCTGTTAAAAACAAACAAGCCCACTCATTTTTGGCTGCACCAAAGACCCCCAAACCCGTTGATGCAAATGTACAAATGTAATTTTGATAGGAGCAGCAATAAAAAGCTTCAGCTCCAGTATAAACCGCTCATTACTGTTGAAGTCCTCCATGATCTTCTTAGATATGTCTGGCACTGGTGTACATTTTATCATTATTAATAAGACCTTATAAACCTAAGTGAAGCACAGTGTATGTAATCTATAGTCCTTTCCATTTTCCCGTATTATAAACTTCATATAACTTGTATGTTTAGCTTTAATATTAAATGTATTGAATTAACATTTCTTTTTCTGTATAGAAGGGATTGATATACATATAGCAATTTTCTTGGTGGTTCTTCATAAATATTTTAGATTTCCATCTGTGAATAAAGTTGGACTTCACTGTAGTATAGGCAGATGTGGGATTCAGACTGTCCTGTTGGAGATGGAGCTAAATTGAATTAACTTGCGTTTTCCTTGGACTGACGTCTCACAAATGAAAATGACAACTGATGAGGTAACTGATATTTGCCGGAGTCTTGTCCGAGCACATACGCATTTGATTACATTTACATATATAATGCATAGATAAATTAGTTTCTTTGCTTTTTTTTCTTCCTTGTGCATTTCTATTAGTATCATTTCTATACAAAGTATGTATTGATAATTTGTAAGCTCTTAGAATTGCAAATACTAATGGCATTTAGTACTTTCCCGATTAGCGACAAGAATTTCCTAGCTTGATATGGTGTAGCCTTCCCTACTGGTTCAAAATAGTAAAATCTTGACTTTGGGGAAGTAACTACAATTTTGATAAGAATATACATAACTGCTAACAGAAAGATTATGTCTTTTATGGCAATGAACTGCTCAAACATGGATCTATGTCTGGGTTTTGAAAGAAATCATATGTCCCGGATTCTGCTTGGCAGGCAACAATTTCATAAGCCCACCTTTTTCTTTCCTTCTTTTTGTGCAGACTTCGAGGACTTTCTGCAGCTATGCTTAACGCCTGGTAGTTCTACTGCTGTCCGGTTTACTGGTATTGCATTTTAAATTGCAATTTCCACAAGCTTTTTTTCATTCTAAATTTTCTTTTTCAGGCAAACTTTCTTCTCTTTTTTTCTGAGTAGCAGAAAAAGGGTTTCAACTGGACTGCAGTGAGTCTGCTTGAGGAGTCTCTGGCTAGGTAGATCTCCTACTCCTTCTCAATTCTAGAGTTGTGTTTTGTTGGGTTTTTTTTAAAGTTTCAAGAAAATAATAAAGAGCTCATGCAATTGCACTGCTGGCTGTATAGCTTTCTGAGTGATTTTGTGGGCTTCTCTCTCAAGTATAAAGGACTTCTTGAAATGACTTATTTTTCTGCAGTTTTCTGTTTCTCCTGCGTAAAATGTCTTATCTGGATCTGATAATTATTCACCCTGCTAGAATTCAAAATGCTTGAGGGATAAGTATAAAAGGCTTCTTCACACAAATCTGCTGAGCTGGTTAGTTTTTCTGAAATTCTATAATTCTGCCGTATTTATATGTAAAGTATATCAGACTATCATCTCATTCAGTAAGAACCTTCTTTAAGACTGGATGTTGATGTACTGCTTTTCATATTGTTGCTTATGTTGCACAGAATTCCTTTAATCGGAGTTTGTCTGTTAAACCCAGTATGCTCTTGCCATGTTGGTTCATCACTTTCAAAGGATTCTGCAAAAAAATGGCCATATATTTTAAACAGGGAAATTGAGTTCAATATTGAGTCATTAACCATGCCCCAGTTTACTTAACTTGGATTTTTGTTTGCTGAAGCTTGGAACAGGGAGAAAGCAGTTACAATGGAGACATTTAGTTTGCTTTTTTAAAAATAACAATAAATTCTTAAGCATATTTATTTGCATTCTAGCATTAGGAAATTTTTTTTTTCAAATTTAAGAGTTAATTTAGTTTCTCAGTTTGTTCTTTTGGGACGAAGAGTGTTTTGTGAGGCGTTGTAAATACTTAACAGGGAACATTAGAGTTAACATAGAGATTTTTTTCGATGTTGCTTCTGTTTGGTCATTTTTACTCTACTAATTTATTACCCACTTACTTCGATGCTTTCATTAAAATACGGATATAGAAACAGGAATGGGATTTCTTACCATGCAGTTGGTACATAGACTTACATACTCTAGGGTTTGCTCGCTCAGTTCACTGTGGGCATATAAGGATTCAAGACCAATTTTTTGAGAGCTGGCTTCTTGCTCTAAAATTCCGATGATCACCTTATTGGGTAAAAACTTTCAGGGGAAGTCTTGGCTTTTGTTAAAAGATTGAAACTTTGCACATCACATCCGAGCCTATGTGCTTTGTTGAAAATGGGAATTCTGACTTGTATTTTTGATCAGTTATTTTTTGTAAGTTTAGTTGTGCTTTCCAGAAGTGACCACTGACATTCCAAGTTTCTGCTCAGCAGAGTGTTCTCTCTTTAGAAAACTGTGTCCAATTTCTTACTGAAATTTAGCAGTCGTATTCTCATGCTGCTAAGAAATTACTGGGCCACATTCTGCTTTTCATCTTAGAAATGTAACTTTCAGGAGAAATCTGTTTTATCTGTAGAGCATATACTTACCTGGTAGAACGTTTACTTGAAAATATGTAGAGTGTGTGTGTGTGTGTGTTGGGGTTTTTTTCCTGAGTGATATGAACAATTAATCTTAGAAGATTATTTTTCCTGGAAAAAAATTAATTACCAAAGACAAACTATTAAAATAAACTATTTTGAAATCTTAATTATAGTGTTGATTGTATACCATTTACAGGCTTCTGGTCATGACAAAATGAAGTCTGTAGGGCTTTTTTGGACACTTAAAATAAGATGTATAATTAGTCTATTAGTGTCATTATTACAACAGTATTTCCTTTTCCTTACTGATCAATGTTAAAAGCATAAATTTCTGCCTTCAAATGTAATTATGATCATAAAATTTGCAATCCAGCATTTTTAATGTTAATTTGTCACATGGTGCCACTGGAAAGAAACAAGTTTTGTTGGAGATTATTTTCTGGACCGGAAAGTTGGGTGGCTTTGTGTTTTATTATTTTTACAGGGTGGAGGAGTTTTCCTGGTCTGTTTCTGAAAGAGAAAAGAATTAAAAATAAAAAAATCAAAGTGAAATTCTTTGACATTTTTCCTGAGAAAAAGCCCACCCTATAGTTTTGATACGTTTAATATTTTTCTCTTGCTTGATGATTGATGCTGCTCTGGCACACTGCTATGTGTCTCAAGAGTAAAAAAGTGAGGGGAGGGTGGTGCTAATATTACATATCATTTGAAAAGACATTGTGTAGTCATTTCAACATGTTTTATTTTTGTGTCCATTGTTTACCGTATTTTTCTGAAGCTTGGAAATCTCTCATGTTCCACTGGGTGAATATTTTCCCTGCATGTTTCTCGTTGAGTTAAAACAACTTGTCTGGTTAGTTTCTCATCTATCATTCTAAAATATTTCTTTTTTTTTTTTTTTTTTTTTTGCTGCAGCAGTGGTTTTTGCTCTCTACTGTTATGCAGGCCTCTGAGGGATCATTCAACCTATCTAAAGTGGCTCTTCAGTGCGAGCAGCTATTTGTATGTGTTACAAAAAGCAAATTATTTTAGTATAGCAAAATCAATAAAAATGAAGTATTGGATAAAAGTTTCAGAATCATCTGTAATGGCTTCCCAACATCTACAGTTAATAATTAAGAAGTGTGTAAGTACTAGAGGGCCTCTCAAAACATTACCCTGATCCTTTGAAACTTTGGCTTTATTCCTCTAAAGTTCAAAAAACATCAGAAGTTGTTGGGAATACTCTGTGGATAAAAAAATAGTGATGGAAAAACAGCCACTGCAAGGACAAAAACCATAAAGCAGTCAGGATAAAGAAACATGGAATGTAGCAAATTTGGTAGTCAAACACATGATTCGGTGCTTCTCTCTGTTGTAGGAACAGGTTTTCAACACTAGTTGAGATTTCCATTTTGTGTTACAGGAGCGTGTGCGTCCGTGTATGAGCTCAGCGAATGTTGTTCCGTCTATTAGTGAGCTGTTTCCTCCAACATCTCTCCTTTTAACTGCATTAGTAAAAACTACAGGTTTTGGTGTAGATCTGTGAGGTTTTTTCTCAGCTGTAGGCGTCCATACTCCCCAGTTTATGGGAGTACCAGCAATTCAGGCGTGTAAATGCCAGTAATGCAAATTCATCGTAAGGCAAGTGTAGTCACGTTGATATTTAAGGAAATACTTACAGGTGTTTTCAACATCATTAATGTTTGCTATATGTACATCTGAAGGGGGTTTCTATAATTCTGCTAATTCCCTGTCTTGGAAAGCTGATGGATTTTCATGGATATGGCTGAAGGATGAAATGGCCGGAGGAAAGAGTCAGAGAAACAGCAATTCTTTGTTTGGCAGAGGCAAGGGGGAAGACGAGTTGTGTTAGACAGCTTTAGTTCGGTTGTGTTAGTTTAGCTTTAGTGAAAGGAAGAGGAGATGAAAATAATTGAAACTTAGGACAAGGCAAGAAGAATCTACTTACTACAATTGCTTCTAAATAAACAGAAAATGAAGCCACCAGAAGGGAGGTGCAGGGTAAAAGGTCACTATTCCAAGTGAGGGGTAAATTGAAAACATTAATTAAAAAGGAGGGAAGAGAGGAGACTGCTCAGAACTACTTAAAAATGTATCGAGGAGAAACCAACAAGTTATTTAGTGGCAACTTTATTAGTAGAGAATTTTAATGTTTTTCCGAAGTTAGTGTGTTTCAATTGCATTTATTGATGATTATTCCCACCGCTCTTGGGAAATTGGTTTTATTAGCGTCACTTTCATTTACAGAATATATAATTTGATAGTTCTAAGTATTGTGAACTTACAGGTCTGTTGAGGTTCTCCAGTACTCCACAAATCAGATAAAACTCTTCTGTACTGGATATTGACCTGGAGGGAAAAGATAGACTTTGATTCGTAAGTCAACAAAATTTAATAGACATCTTTTATTCAAGCCAGAAATGGTTTCAGAATTTGTGTTTTTCCAGTTGCTCTGAGATAGATTTTAAACATTTTGGATGTCAAGAATACCAACAAATGCCTTTGCCTTTGCTATTCTTGGTATCTTACTGTCCTGTTCTTCAGTACCATTTTTAATTTTCATTAGTGTTGGTGATTTTTCATAAATAAGCAATTTTTTTGAGAATTTCTGACTTTTTTTTAGCTTCTTGGAAGACATGTGCACCATCTTCAGCATAGCACTACACATGTAAGTGCTTTCTCTCTCCAGATTCACCACTGAATCTGTTTTTCCTAACTTCTTATAAAAGAGATAATTCACATTTTGTGTTCTAGAATGTAATGTTTGTAAATTCCTTGGACTGGCAGAACTGAATAAAGGTGCAGACCTGGTATATGCTCAGTTATGATGACTACGTCCTTCTGATAGAAATAATGTCCAGATATTTTCTTCTTACTTGGCATAAAATTAGCTTCAACTTAGCATTTAAGCACTCCTTTTTCTGGAAACTGTTGTGTACAGGCACCAGTTCTCTAACTGGCCTATGCTGCTAGCTGTAGGGATGCTAAACTTTGTGTCTCCACTGTCAATCTTCATCTGTGTCAAAGTGGAAGATTTCTTACCAACAAGAGAACAAACCTACTTTTCAGTTTAATGCAAGTTAGCCATTTGGGAGCTTTGGGTTGCTTATTATTTTTTTTGTAAATAATATAATATATTTGGCTTAATATAATAATAATATAATTGGCTTAATTCTCCAAAATTATGTTTATCTGTATCACTTGCAAGGAAGAAAAAGTTAATAAGTATTTAGGCAATGTAGCTTTTTCTTAAAAACATATTTTGATCATTTCTGGCACTTAAAGCTCTTAACTGTTTTACAAATATCTTGAAAAAGAAATAAGATGTAAGTGATACTCTTTGTTATTAAAACTTGTGTGTTTTTTGAATGTCAGTATGTTGGTAGTTGTAGCTAGATACTTATCGTCAACTTGCTTATACCAAACGAATGTAGCTAGACAGTTTTGTTGGAGCAGATCATTAGCTTTAGATAAGAAAAAGGCAAGGCTCTTCTTCCAAAAAGAAGACATTAAGCAGAAAATAATGTTAACAAGGTAATGAAATAAGGAGTTGTATCTGTTATAAAATTAATGAGTTTTCTGGATTTTCTTGTCAGCAATGCAAATTAAGCTACTGCTATCTAATGTTGTAATCACCTCTTGAAAGCAGTAATTTCTGAGTTCGTGGACTCAGAAATTGTTTTAAATGTTTTGGATTAATTGCAGTGAAGATGATAAAGAGCAGTTGCCCTTCTAAGTAGGAGCATCTCTGTAGATCTTAATTTTTATGATCTGCTTAATTGGTCTGAACAACTGGAGAATCATTCCGTGTTACTCTGTATTGTATTAGAATCTACGGCTGCTTCTGGCTGAACTGAAATTTGGAAAGGGATTTCAAGTGCTATCATGATTATCATCTTGGGCCCTGTCACACATTCTTCTGTGTCCCAGCAACTGCTGTCTATTAAAAGATCTGTGTCATCATACATATGTGTACATGCATATATGTTGTATAAAGAGATGTATGTGGAGGGGAACCAGGAATCGTTTTCAAAGTATGTTTAGTAGGATTTTTTTGTTTGCTTTTGTAACCATGATCCAAGAGTGTTTATAAACCTCCTTTAGATGATCCACCTCATTTCCAAGACTCTAATTTGCATATACAGAAAATACGTTTGATGTCGTAATCTCAGTAAATGAGCTTTTTTGGATGCAGCTATGTATGTGTCCAGAGGGCGAGTGGGGAAGAGTAAAGTAAATTTTTGTGAATTTTTATTATTTTTTTGAGAAAATTAAATGTACTGAGATTTACAAATGTATCTAAATTTTATAATGAATTGTGGTTTAAGGAACTGAGATCTTGAGAGTTTAGCTGAGAAGACCTGAGTTTGGCAATGCCTTTAGGTATCAGCTTGATCTGTAACTTTTTTTCTTACAATAAAATTTGGTTACTTGCTTATATAGCATTAGTGTTTTGAGTTTTAAGAATGAGAAAAAGAGTGTCTTATGATGTTATAGGAATCAAAATAGTAAAAACAAAATAAAAAACTTAGCATCTGTTAGAACAATTTGTTATCGTAAAATTCACATGCTTTAAAATTCATTTTTGGTCCATTTCAAAAAGCAAGTATATAAGATTCCTCTAAAAATTAGGACTGGAATTACAGTGTAATGCTACTGCATATATATGTTTTTGTTAATATTTTTACAGATTTATGAGGTGCTGAATTAGAGTAATTTTCGAAACAATTCACACGTATGTGTGTCACACAAACGCAACGTTAGGGTTAGTTTTGTTAATAAATTCCACAGTTTGGGTCTTCGTAGAGTTAAGCCTTATCTAGATTTACATTTCTGTGTAGAATTAAGAACTGTTTTCATACATGTCCTGGGGCTTTTTTTGTCTTCTACCAAGGGCATGATTGTTTTCTACAAAAGAACCATTTTTTTTACAGAAGCAAATAGTCACTTGCTATTTACTGATAAACCAGCGCTCTCTTTTAAGTTGAAGTGGAAGAGTGTATTCTTATGTTACGTACCAGAGATGTATTTCAGAAAACTTAAAAGGTGTAATTTTGGGGTAAAAACATACAAATATTTGTAATATTTGTGCTTTCATATTTAGGTGATTGAGCTATTATAAGGAGTCAAAATATCAAATGTGGTAGTGTAAACATAAACACGTCTCTTTTCCTGTGTATGTGTTTATATCTCTCTGTGTATTAGCATCAAACACAGGCACACAGAGCAGGCAGCGGTACTGCTAAGCTCATTGGGAGTGTTTAAATTTGGGAATTGTATAAATTTCATATAACTGCTTTTCCAGAAAGCCGCAGCTTACGTAGTGCAAATTTTTGAGCGACGTGCTGGGTTGTGCTTTGCTGACAGGTTGGCTAATGCAGTTGTCTCAGTGTGTGTTGGCTGAGGCTGGACGTTGGGCAGCATGCAAAGCATTTGCTGTGGTTTTAGCATCATATGATGTCTAGTGTTTTTCAAAATTGGGTCATTTAATTATGCACCCTTTTAAACCCCAGCTTAAAACCTTGGGTAGAGCTTTGTCTTCCCAGCTTTATCATTGTAGCTCTTTGAAAAGGCTGGGGACGAAGGCTGTGCTGGCTTGCAAGGAAGCGATTCAGAAAAAAGGAAAGATTCTGCCTGTGTCTTCTCAGCAGCTGCCAGGCAAGTGTCTGTTGTATGCCCATGCATATGCGAGATTAGGAATATGCTCTCTGTTAAGGCTGTGGTACAAGCTTGCTATATCTTTAACTTGCGAAATTTGCCTTCACGTTCCTTTATGATTTGTTCAGCTGAAGAGCAGAAGAAAAGTGTGTGGCTCTGCCTATGGTGTCTCTGCCATTGTTTACTGTGTGTTATATCACATAATCCACTAGCCAACTTTAATTTCACAAGCTATTCATTGTATTTAAACAGTGCACTTCTTCTATTAAATATTTATGGAAGTCTTTGGGAAGAATACATTAAAATGGCAGATGGAGGTCATTTCAAGCATTTTCATGATTGAGGGCTGGGGACCCCTGTGAATTTGAAGTCTGCTTTCAAGGAAAGTTCACAATGTCTGATTATAACCCAGGCAGGCAAGAATTCCACCAAAGATTTCCAAAAGCAATGGCTGCCTGCAATCTTCATGCTTCAGCACCTTTCATTTTGAAATCATTTGCAAGCTCACTGAAGAATGGTGAACAAAAGCATTTACAGTTGTATTGCTTATTAATAATTCAACAGACCTGCAACTTTTGCACATTAAGATGACTTTACTCTTTGATTTTTAACTACTAAAGGCTAAGTGGAAAATCTGGCTTTTGATGACAGTGCAGTTGGGACGTGTACGTGAAGACTCACACCAGTAACCGGAGATTTTTGCTAGCCAGGTGTAAAAGGAGCCAGGCAGAAGGCATGTTGTTATGTCAGGCAGGTGAGGTATCCCAAGTCCTCAAAGGAGAGGGCAGATGATGGTGGCCACTGCCTTGCCTCAGCTAGCTGACCTTGCTGCTTCATGTTGTTATTTCTCCAGAAGACGCCATGAGCATCTCTGCTGATGTGCAGACTGTTTTGCAAACACATTTCATTTTTAATGCTTGGGAATTTTACTAGTTTATCAAGTACAGTAGCTGATGATTTTAATTCATGTGACTTGATGTCCAGCTAACAGTTGTATATATTTTTTTCTTGGTTTTTTACTCTTTGATCGTGAGCTACTTCCAGTGGTGACTGCAAAACGAGAACTTAGGTTTCTTCTAGCTAGAAGCTTGTACTCCAGCCCTTTTTCCTTTACTCTCATAGAAACATTTTCAATACCTGTATATATGAGAAAATAAGTCTAAGATTGTGGTTTTTAGAAATAAAAGCATAGTATAAGAGATGCAGTCTTTTAAACACACTTAAATTCATATGACTAAAGACATATTTGGCATTGCCTTTCTTTGATAAATTTACATTTTAAAAAAATTTTTAAGCTGTTAAAATCATAGAGAAACATTTAAGAAAGCATGCAGCAAAGTAGAGTCTGACCAATTTTTAATCTTTTAATTCTGTTATATTCACAAGCATATGCAAATGTGATGTGAAATTGATGGTATCTGAAATAATAAGGTGGAAGAGAAATAACAGAAGTACTGGTATATTGAGAGGCGGACAGTATGCATTGTGTAATAGTTATTTATTACATATTGGGAGTATTGTACCCACTGCTTCATGAGTAGATAAAAAGGTGAAGTTCTTGCTACAGAGAGTCTGTTGTCAGAGCAAAAAGCATGCAACCTCAGCAAAAATAACTCTACCCAAAATCCCCCTAAGTGCAAGCAAATGTATCAACCCTTCTGGGTTTTACATAGGCAAATTAGTTACTCGTAGTACTTCTTCAACTAAAAATTTGGTTTAATTTTTTTAAAATTATTCTGTCGTTCTCTGTCCATGTGAATCATCATAACAGCTGTGTGTTCTGTGTGGGTTGGGTGGCTCAATCGCCATCTCTTGACCTTAGCTAATGCTGATGCCAAAGAGGACTGTGCTTATGATGGAGGCTGTTATTGATAACACGGTAGTTTTGCAGTCAGTTTTACTCTCTCAGAAGTTCTTCTGTTTTAAGATTCGATTCAAATTTCTAAATCTCATACATTTCTCTGTAAAGTTATATATATATATATACACACTAGATTTACAGCTTTGCTTATCAACCATTTTTTCAGTTACGTGAAGGTAGATTTTTTTTATTTTCTTAAGAACTTGTTGTTTTGCCTTGAATTTCTTCTCAATTACATATTGGGTGTTTTTGAACTTCATGAACACACAGGTTAGTTGTCCTGGGTTAAGTTCCAGATGCAGCATGCAACAAAGACTATACAACATCCATCTCCTGTGACCAACAACATGCTCTACCAACTGAGTGGACTCTGCATCATATTTATCCTGCCTTGAAAGACTGCCATGACAGATGGAGCCCAAAGTCATGGACTAAATGAACTCAATAAAATTATGGAGGTGTGGTCCATAGATTAAGGGAGAATCGGGATCTGAGCATGACGTGGATGGTATGGAATAAGGGGTAGAGAATGTCCTGGGTTAAGCAGAAAGAGAGTTAACCTTCCTCATAATAGCTAGCA
>NW_010119125.1:0-509 GCF_000699245.1 Pterocles gutturalis
TCCCAATGTCAGGGGATCCCAGTGCCAGGAGGTCCCAGTACCAGCAGATCCCAGTGCTCAGGGATCCCAGTTCCAGGGGATCCCAGTGTCAGGGGGTCCCAGTGTCGGGGGATCCCAGTGCCAGGGGATCCCAATGTCAGGGGATCCCAGTGCCAGGAGGTCCCAGTACCAGCAGATCCCAGTGCTCAGGGATCCCAGTTCCAGGGGATCCCAGTGTCAGGGGGTCCCAGTGTCGGGGGATCCCAGTGCCAGGGGATCCCAATGTCAGGGGATCCCAGTGCCAGGAGGTCCCAGTACCAGCAGATCCCAGTGCTCAGGGATCCCAGTTCCAGGGGATCCCAGTGTCAGGGGGTCCCAGTGTCGGGGGATCCCAGTGCCAGGGGATCCCAATGTCAGGGGATCCCAGTGCTGGGGGATGGATCCCAGTGGGGGGTCCCAGTGCCAGCAGATCCCAGTGCTCAGGAATCCCAGTGCTGAGGGGTCCCAGTCCCGGGGGATCCCAGTGCCAG
>NW_010119126.1:0-36361 GCF_000699245.1 Pterocles gutturalis
TATTGTTATATTCTCCTTTCTTTGGTATTATTAAAAAATCCGTCGTTATCTCAACTCAGGAGGTTCCACTTTTCTTATTTGTCCCCATCTTACCGGGAGGGGAGTGGAGGGGGGGAGGCGGTGGTGCGACCCCGTGGTGGGGGTGGTCCTGACACCAAGACAGTATTCACACACCATGTGCACATAACACAGGAGTAGATTTTTAGATGTTTTAAGTAAATAGACAGAGATCAGACCTACAGAGACCAGACCTACAGAAATCTGACCATAGCTACAAACAAATGGAACTGGTGTGGCTGAGTGTAGTTTTTCAAAATTTGTTAAAAGTTAGAGTATTTCTATCAGAAAATTAGAAAATACTAAAGTAGCTTGTAGTCTGAAGACAACTCTCAGAAATCTCTTAAGTTAACATCTAGAAATAAAAAAATAAAAGTATTAGTTTTCTGCAGAATAAAAAAAAAAACTATATGCAGGAAGTATTGATCCCAAGAAATAATCTTGCAGTGTTTGTATAAACATTTCTGTCTGACAAATACAGGTGATAAAAAGGAAGACATGGTTTCTTTATTTTTGTCTCTGATAAGTTACCACATCAAGGTAAATAGATTTCCATTTATTTTTCCTTTACAAATGAACCCTGAATGTAGTAGTTGGGGTTAGTTCATTTTATTGTATGTTTCACAATGTCTGAACAGAGATGTCCGCATGAAATCACTGGCTACTTTCACACAGACCCACAGCTTCAGATTATACCATCCCTACCTGGTGAAACCACAAGGGTTTATATATTTGCAGAAGTGTTACTAAGAACATAATAAAAATACAAGGTACTGTACGGGTGTCTCAATAGACCTAGTCTGGCCAGCAGCACCTGCATTACTAATAATGTTGAATGCAATATCTAAACCAAAACTGAAATGAAATCTTGGTTTAATTCACAAATTTAGAGGGTGCTCACAAGGATGGTTACTAGGTGAGGGAAATAACTTTTTTTTTTTTGTTCAGCTGACATGCAGAACAAATCTGAGCTGGAAATCAACAGGAAAAATGGATATAGAACCCTATAATGCAATTTTTATTTAATCATTTTATAGGGTACAACTGATAGGTTCAGGTTTTGTCAGGTTGTTTTTTGTCACTTAGCACATTGTGAAAATCTGTTTTACAGATAGACACAGTGAAATAAACTAGGTTACTAGATTGGAAATACAGAGTGGCAGACTTAACACTGCAATTAATTTGATCTTAAACTTTGTCTGCTTTTCTTGAGTTTCCTTTGCAGACAACCCCGAGCAGTTGTTGTGGCTTTGCTGGAGTTTTCATGTGTTTCTCTTTGGTTTTGGACCTTGTAACATCACATACCACCTCTCAGTCTCACTGAAACAGCTTTCTCTGAGATTGCTTCTATCTCCTCACCTGTTTGATTAAAAAAAAACCAGCAAAATATAGTGTGATTTAGATGACTGATGAGAAGATTTAAGAAGAAAAAAGGGCTGATGGTATCTCTCCTTTATTTAATAAGGCTGGCAAAGGATAAAGAGAAACAACAGAGTAATATGTAATGAAATTTAATCTCTATGGTGTGTTTGGAAATGAAATATTTTCTCTCATCAGAAATCAAACGTGGCTATTGATTCAAATATGTAATATATTGTAGAAATAACACTTAAATTGTTATTTCCAATTCTTTCGTAATGGTTTGAAGTGTAGTTATGTCCATGACTGTGTAGTCACTATGCTAGAGAAAGCCCTCTTGAAACATGTGGAGGTAGGTCAGATGGAAGCCAAAAAGAGCATTCTCAAATTCTTCCTGGCACCTATTGAGGAGGCTGTTTAATGGGGCATTGCCTGCACAGAGCAGACCAGAAGAGAGTTCAGGCAAAGTAATGTCTGCTGCATCGACCACGATACTAGCAATACAAAACATATAGTATTATGAAGGGATCCACTGTGAAAATTTTAAAGGCACAATGAGGAAGACAACAGAATTCTTAAGCAAACTATACACCAGGTTATAAATCTAAACCAGAAATTGATCTTTCTTAAAAGACAGGAGTTGTTAACTGTTGTCAGCTTCACGACAACACAGCTATATAGTTATTAACTTGGAGGAGTCTAGCAGCAGCATAAACTCAGGAGTTTTTTGGACAAGGGGAAGAGATTTTTTTGTCAGCAAGAGGGAAGTCTAATGTAAAGAATTAGTCAAACACAGGAGATTCACATAAAGAGCACAGTAACTGATTGATGTAGCAAGGGGACAATCAGCCTTTATTGGGCTGTGGTCTATGGGAAGATCTGCCCTGGTTCTGTTGGGTGTTTCTATGTTATAATTTCAGCACAAGTTCAGATCTTTTCTCTCTTCCAGGTTGCCCTAGAATTCCCAATGGTTATTCACAAAGTCTTGCCTCACTCATCAGGATGGATCACACACAGATTGTACATCAGGTGTCCCAACCCCTATCCTTCTAAGCAATGCTTGAAGCTGAACTGGAGGCAGCAGGTGCAGACTCTGTGCAGTTGCATGCTAGTCATAGAGGTTGCTATACGTAAGTACATGCATGTTGTATACATAATCTAGATGACTGGAGGCCTCAACTGTTAGTTACCTCTCAGACTCAGACTCTGTGTGAGTAGGATAAATAGCCAATGCTGAGACAAAAGCAGGATTTTGAGGATCTAAGTTTAGATTTATGTGCTAGTACTTCATGTGACCCAATTTAGGAAGATAATAAATGTCTCTTTTCCGAGTCCCTGTCTTACACCAGGTCTTCTGGACATCTCTGATCCCTCCATATTCCCTCTGAAGGGTTTTGTAGTGGCAGGCTCTAGAAGTGTGTGTGTGCCTACTAATACAGGTAAGGAAGACTAGAGGATCTATGTGCCTGAGGATACTCTTTGTCTGGAAATAATTCTCTGGGTTGGTTTATTTTCCCTCTTCCTATAAAGCAGCCCTTCTCTTATCTGTTGTTGGATGTGAGTTAACTAGAGTCTGCTGTCCAAGGAAAGGTTTTCTGTAGTCCGTGTGGCAGCTTTGTCTTTTCAGAGATTAAAGAGATCTTTGGAAACATTCCCGGGAATTTTCTTTATTTTGCCAAACAGTCTTTTTTATCTTCACCTTCCCTACTCCTCCACTTTTTCTCCCTTTCTAAAACCTTCTAGGACACTGCTGCACTGAGGTGCATTGTTACGTGTTTATTGCTCTGGTGCTGTAGTAGCCCATTCTCCTTATTCAGCTTATGCATTCAACCTGCATGTTTCCATCATTTGGTTGAAAGCAGCACTTAAAGTACCTCCAAAGACTGTTTTTCAGTTGTTTATGTGTACATTAGAAGCTCAAGGTATTTCAGCTGCTGGTGTATTATCAACCTTTTCCACCTATTGCAAGCAGCTCCTCAGTGTCAACTTTACCTCACCCTGCTGATGGTTCCTTTCTTATAGGATATGAGGCACATCCTGAAAGAGGCAGAGCAGAACACAACATTGAAGACTTCACGAGAGCCTTACTGAATCCCTCTGCCAGCAGTCAGAAATGTAGTCCAGGGTACAGTAAGTGAAGGTGACATGCAGATGCTGGAAAAGGAAGTAAAAGAGATGAACCATGTGAATGACAGCAAATGGAAAAAATAAGTTCTCTTTTCCACAAACTCTTAAAATGCCTGTTAGTTTGAATGAATAACTTGGTAAAGAAATAGATTGAATTTATCTGCAATAAATATTTATAAACATCACACTATTGCTACTCCTTTATCCACCCTGCAAAAGACATAATCAACATCTGCACACATACAGTTGTAATGCTACAGTTCTCAGAAGTAACTGGCAACATGATATATACAGTTTTACTTTTGTCTTCTACAAAGAAATATAAACCAGCTGCAAGGGAATTTAACAACTGAATTTATAGGTGTTTATCCTTTATAGAATAACCTACTTCCTTCATGTAAGTGACTATTAACTTTATTCAGTATGCCTGAAAGTGAATCATACCAAGCAAGCAAAGGATTAGGCTATGCCAGTCTTTTGTGTTTATGTAAAGTGCTCGCAGCCATTTCAGAGCACCACCTGCTCTGAACTTTCTCACCCTGAGGTTATGAATTGACACCATGAGCCTGGCAGGGTAAAAGGAAGTTCCTGTGGTGAAAATATCCACACAAATAGATCTACTTCTAGAACCTCATTCTGTTTGCTAATTTTTTATTCTAATTAATTCACCAATTAATTCCCAGTAGTGTGTCAGCATCTCATGCATAAAACTCAGCTAGTGCATCAGTGGTCTGCAGCTAAACACCTGCAGATGGCAGCTTGAGAAAAATATTGATTTTCAATGACTGTAATTTGTTGTTTTATTCAGCATCAGCTTCATAACCATTCCTTCCTTGTCAGCATATGACCACAAGGAGCTTGTCTGTTCTAGGGAGTCAGAAACAAGCTAGTGAGTCAATTCATAAGAGCAGCTTTCTCCCTAAGTATGCAGGAGGAGAGAAGATGAAAGGACTCCACACACAGCTGTGGGAAACAGTACAGCCCCATTCTTCCAGAGATCACCCTCATGAGTACAAAGAAGAGAGAAAGGGGTGGACCAGCTCCAAGGAAAGGGATGGACCAGCTGCATGATGTACCCCAACACAGGAGTTCTGGGAAGACTGTCCTTTACCAGTAGTTCTTCACAGCACCCTTCCTTTGCATAATGCAGCCCCCCTGTGCCTATAGTGATAACAATAATCAGGGACAATATGCTAACATTTATTTTTCTGGATGACTTTATAATAGCTGTAGGGGTATAACATAGGGAGGAGCTTCTGTTCTGGGGATGACAGAAAAAAAAAAGACGACATGGAAAAAACCCTCTTTGGCAAAGAAGCAAAGGAAGCTGCTGCAGACATTAAATGAAGAAACAAGATGGAGGTATGTTTAACAAAGAGAAAAAGTACAACTGAGAGCTCTGACTTTTCTAGAGGATGTTTATGCCATCAAATAAATGAATGACAGTAATCATTTGATTTTGCACCCAACTGCATGGAGGAAAGCAGCAAATCATATGGCCTATAAAGAAAACCCTGTCAATAGGGGGGAAAAAAGATTTTTTTATGTCTATAGTGACAAGAGAGCTTTCCTTCTAAAGTAATTGTTGGTGTATGTACTACTATGTTCCACAAAGTTCAGCCAACTACATTATTTTTCTTCAAATAAGCTTTTACAGAGTATGAATAATCTGTGTTCAAATGTGATGTCTTACCTCCCACATGTAAATCCTCATCTATACAAAGTGGAAGGGAAAATCAGACCCAAAATGTGGGGAATCTTGATTTTTGCCACTGGATCTTCATACTGGTTACTCAGCAAGATTCTTCCCTGATACCATGGCATGTGTATGCCCTGATATTTTTTGTAATGTATTTTTCATGAAGTGCTGTATTGTAACCTGTAAAAGTCAGTGTGGGTGATTCAAATCCAAAAACAAGCACAGTCTGGAGCATTGAGATTGGAGTTACAGGATTGCATTGATAGCACTAAGATTCAACATAAGCCACTATGAAAACTTGTCAGAAACTGTACCAGAAAAAAAAAAACAAAGAAACCCAAACTGATCTCCAAAAAAATGTATGCACAGTAACATGATAGCAATACCAGAGTTTTGATAGCCATATTACACTGATGATATATCAAATCCAGTATTTAATTTGTGGTCCTTCCAAGAAAAAAATTGAAAAATCAAGAGAGGAAAAATCTCTTCGCAGTGCAAACCAGATCTTTGCTCTGAAGCTTAGGTGTCGTGCTTATCTTTTAAGGAAAAGAAAGTATGATCACAAGATCGTTCTAATGAAACAGTGAAACTATGGAAATTCTCATTATCTATTTAAATGGATAATCGTTCTTTGAATCCCTCTGAGCCTGGTAGCATCTTGTGGCAGTGAATTCTACAGATTCATTCTGTGTTGACTTACTCTACTTTTTAATAAAATCAAACAATAAATAAGGAAATCAATACTTCTCCTCATGTAAGAACATTATGAAAATCTGAGAGTTAGCCCTGAAAGCTCACTATATTGGCTGCTCTTCAGAACGGCACAATTAAAGATAGGACAGCTGAAAAAAAAAGTGGAACAAACATTGCTAAACGTTGATAGTGATCTTTAGCTACTGGCTGCCCTTAAATAGTACTTAACATATTTTAAAATATTTAGCATACTTTTTTGTGTCTTTAAGACTGAAATGGATTTCTGCTTCCAATTTATATCTCTATTGCCACTAGGTCTTCCTTTTCTAATAAATTCTCATTCACACAATGTTAATGTATCAAATCAATCATATGCATTTCTAGGTAAATATGTCCGGTCTTTCCATTGAACAAGGCATCTCAGATTTTCTCAGTGAGTATTTTAAGCTCTTTAAGCAGCCCTGCCTGTGACACCCCTCCTTGCCCCTGCACTTTTTTTGCTCCTTGTGGTACTAAATAATCAATCTCTTTAAAAAAGGTTGGTACCAAACTACTAAGTTCAAAATAGAATGAACAACAGATCAATAAAACATGAACTTTTCTTCCACTTTCAGGTTTAACAAAACAGTTATTTCAATAACCAAGCTTGTGGCCAATATTGATATGCTGCTGTTTCTAAGGTCAATGGTTTCTAGCTTGAGAAAGATCCAACAGCTCATTTTTGGCTATAAATAAGAAGACTTAAGTGCCAGAAGATTGGAGTGTCTACTCAGTAACAAACTTCTCCCCCTAAGTCCGATTTCCTCTCACACTGCACACACCAAAAAAAAAAAAAAAAAAAAAGCAAGGTGCTAGCTAAATTGGCATGCTCCCTAATTTAAACTATAGTCACAAACATGATGTATGAAGCAGTTCTTTCATAACATTTCATTTCACACAACAGATACATACCTCTCAGCAGATATTCCTGCATCTTCTCACTTTAAACTGGAAATATTTGTCATTGGCAGCAGTGCCTCAAACCTTGGCATAGGAAAATAAAAGTCACAGAGAAAAGCTGTCCCCAGAGGGATGGTCTCCAGTCCTTCCAAAAGTTCAACAGAAAGAAAGACATAAATTTATGTAGTAAAGGCACACTACTGGGACTTAGGAGATGGGGAGATTTAAGACTCAGTCCCAGTACTACAAGACTGTTTTCACTGCTAAACAGTGAGCTCTAGCCCATATCTGATCATGGTGAACTTGGGATCCCTGTTCTTCCTACTCATATTGCTGGGGTGTGTGGAGCCAAGCCAAAAACTCCAACAAAACATTGTGCTTAGGAAAAGCTGACCTCAGGATGCCTTACTAGCTCCAAAATATGAGCCCAGAGATGTGCTAAAAGCATGTAAAAGTTCTGTTCCTTCACAGTGCTGCTGACCATAGGGAGGATCAATGACGATTAGCCTGCACAAGCAGATGTGGTGGTCAACAATGTGGCTAGTTGCCAGATTTGATCTTCAGGACAAGCTTATGCTGACATAAGCACACCCATACCTGTAGTTCATGTAGTTACTGATCCCACAAATGCAAGAGTTAATGTCTGTAAACAGTTCACTAAATGTCAAAGAGTAGGTTTGCACACAAGCTGAACACATTCATCAGTCACTGTAAGATCATGGATGGTAAACTTTGCCTCAGTTTCCCCAGTAGTAAAACTCCAATTGCAATGTTTATCTTATTCACAGGGGGTCATGAAGCTAAATCTATGAGTATTTGACAGTTGTAAATGGAAATAGCTGGATCACTGCATGATATCATTACTATATTCCCTCAGTGGTGTGGGAAGCATCATTACAATAATTTGCATTCCAAAAGAAAAATCCCCTTTTGAAGATTTACTTGCATTCCAGAAGATGAATTTCCCTTCAGAAAAATCAAAGAAAAAGCAACAGAGCTGCTGAGCACACCTTTGCACAAGGCTGCATTTCTTCTCTTCAGAGGCTTTACTTTTTTCTTTCTTTTCTTTTCCTTTGTATTATTGTTTTAGGAAGTAGGGAGGGTTGAGTCTGTGGGGTGGGTCCTCTTTTCATTCTCATTTAAAGTCTTACCAATAACAAGAGATTTAACAGTTCATGAAACCAGAAGGTGAAAACAACAGTCCTCTTTGACTTTGGATTACTTTTTCTTTTCAGATTTTTCCTCATTCTAAATAATTTTGAAACCTTCCTTCTCATCATGTTGTATCTCAAGGCCATTGTGGGAAAATGACTGGGGCAGGGGGGAAATTAGTTTATCTAAGGTAATGTTTATATCCTAAGAGAAGTTATAATATTATAAGAAAATCTTCAGGGTAAGGTAAAACACAGTTGCTATTTTCTGGGACAAAGGCACGGCTGGCATGCAAAGAACTCACTCTGTAATGGTTTCCCAGGTAACATAACCTGCTTTTGGAACAAAACGAATGGAGTAGTGGAGGATGGAGCAAAAGGAGAAGTTCTGTGGCCATGCCCTGTTCTACTCCCCTGCAGGAGACAGGAATGTGATGGTACTGTGAGCCCATAAGCCACATAACAGGTGTCCAACAAGAAACATAGCAGATAATGTGGCAAGCACTGTGGTGAAATCACTATCCTAAGATGAACCTTGTTTATTATAATGTCATTATAATATCAAAACACACCTCCATCCCAAAATTGCCCATCTCCAAGGCATGACCACTCCTCATTGAGATGTGCTCTCTATTTTATTGACTATACATTTAAGAGCAAAGTGAGATAATTTTACACCAATCAGTAATAAAGCTACGTATGATTAAAGTCACTCAAGATCCACCTAAATAAAAAAAATAGTACAGAAATAGATTGATGAGGGGAGAAATTTAGGGAAGACTCCATCATAACTTTTGGGATCAGACAATGGGCTGAACCTGTCTTCTCCCCCATAGGGACACCTATGGGGTAAGAACTTTTATGCACATTAAGTAATCAATTTACGCTAGCAGTTACTAGAAACTAAGGATTGATTATATATTCTTCTTGCAGTCAGTTTACTATCAACAGCAACCTTTACTGTCACAATAAAATTTGCTTTGCATAAGTTTCTGGAAACTTGATTAATTGTAAAAAGGGATTTAGGTGATGCTGTCAGTGTGATGCTGTCAGTGTGGTCCCTGAACAGGTTAGTCAAATTGTCCTCTGATACAGTGGGCTGCTTGGTGAGATCCCTATACAGGATGCCGGCAGACTGTATGGGCGCAAGGGCCTCGACTTTCCTGGGAAACTGAGAGGCTGATCAAATATAAAGGGTTGGAGGAAACCCTCCTTAACATGACAGCCATTCTCAGTTTTCTCAGTCAAACATAGCAGTAATTTCTTCCTTTTTAAGGGTAATTTCTGTAAAGAAAAAATTTAGATTTGTTATACACAAATGGTATCCTGCTTCTTCAGCCTGGGCAATACCTGGTATAGACGAGCTAAACATCCAGGCTTTGGACCAGTGGCTGCATGAATGCTATACGCACAAAATGCCGCTATCCTCTCATGCCTTTTATCTGGTTGTGTTATGTGGAATTACTGTATGATCCATTGGAGCAAGACTGCTGGCCTTCCAATCATCCTGCATGTTCTGGGAGCAGTCCCTGTCCACCTTTCATTGCTGGTACCACCTGCAAATAGGGGTTGGGGACAGCTTCAAACAGCAGTAAAACATAACCTCTTTTCTGCCCCAACCCACAGAAAGCCATTGTTCTATACTTCAGAATAAAAGCTGGACACAGCAAAAGCTCTCCTTTAGATCATCATTAGTTACTTTTTCAACATCTCCTAAAAAAAATTCTCACCCATCTGTGCTCTTACTTCTCTGCTGAAATCACCTGAACTATTTCAGTAGAGGCTGATAATTGAACAGGGTTTTCCCTCATGAAGATAGACCACAGATGCAGGTATAGCATCACAGCATCAGAGAATTGACGTGGTAATAATTTAAGCACTGAGATTAACACACATCATCCACTAAAGACAGGAAAACAAGGGTTTCTCTGATCTGTTTCTCCTGTGTATGAGAGACTGGGATAACCTCATGGCCTGGGCAAAAGATTAGACTCCGCATGAAGGTAAGAGGTGAAGATAAGAGGTGAAATACATACATTGCTCCAACCACAAGGAGTACAGGTTACTTACATGACCCACTCTCAAAGACTGTGATTTCCCCAGAGCTCCCACTCACAGTCCTGGAGGCTTTCTGCACTCAGCAGAGCTCCCAGGGAGTTAGCTCCACAACAAATTGTGTTTGCACAGGTTATTTCTGTCTCTGTATCTTCTAGCTTTTCATTGTGTGACTTTGCTACTTTAACACTATTTTAAAGGAATATTTTACAGCTTGTGTATTCCTCTCAGCAAATAAGCCCATCTGCCTCACACCTTCCAGCCCTGGCCTCCTGTTCTCCAGGACTCCCTCCACCACTTGTTTTCCTTTCTCTCTCATTTTCCAGTCTCAGTCTCCCAATGTCAAAACTTGTCCACCAAGTGCCACCTGGTGCTGGCTGTTCTTCAAGCTTCATCACCTTTTTTTCTCTACCCTTACCTAGCACAGTTGTCTCCAGATTTAATACTTACCACAGTTATTTTAATTCTCCTGATAAGTCCCACCCTCTCCCCTGTCCCATCTCCCAGCTTTGGTTTTGAAGCATTCAATTCCTACTACAAAAGCAACACAGGCATTAATTATATTGGGTAAATTAATTACATAAAGGTAAATGAGATTTTTTTCCCAGTTAAAAAATATACACTGTAAAAGACTGTCAAAACGTCTCAAAAATCTTGGCTAATCTCAGTTCATCTTTTGAGAGAAACTAGCAGTTAACTTCCCTGCTGTGTGTGTCTATTTCTATCTTCCTATATACTGTGGATGCTTATATTATGTTTATCAGTGTGCTTGCATCAACTCACTGCTATGCAACTTTGTAATTATAGATAGCATAGATATCACCATCTTCCCACTACAGGAACTTTTCTTCAATCCTCCCCACCAGATGACCAAGGCTATCCCAGCTAACGATCCTGGAGGAGGGGGAGTCCTGAAACCGCACTCATGGAATGGAGATAACAGTCTGAGCGTCCCAGACCGAGAGCTGACCGGGGGGGAGAGAAGGCCTTGGGAGAGCGACCACCTGGAGCGAGATGATCCGGAGCGAAAGATGACCTGGAACAAAAACGGACAAGATTCCGGAGGGTCCTTACCTATATGCATGTATGATGTGTATGTATGGCATGATGTGTATGTTATGGAATAGATTATTGGTCACTTTGGGTCTCAATCCCAAATTTAAGATCAAATCTTGGGCTGTGCACCCTCCCAGGTTCTCCTGTTTGCAGACAGCCAGAGAAGCTGAAAGACCTTGTCAGCTGCATAAACATCACTTTTTTAATCAGCTTTCTTCTGAGCACAAATCCAAAACACAGACTCTTGCTAGCTATTATGAAGAACGTTAACTCTGTCTCATCTTAACCCAGGACAACTACTTTCTAGAACTATGCACATGCACACATATACACACATAAGTTGTAACAAATACAGGCATTGGTGCAGGGAAAATTTGAGGGAGCAATCTTTCTATTGGTGATGTATCATTTCCCACAATTTTACTTTTTTTCTCAAATCCACCAAATAATGTACTTAAACCTTAGATAACTCAGAGAGTCAACAGAGATTGCTTCAATTCTGGCAGATAAGTAATTCGACAACTCCACCTGAGCTATGTACCGTGCAACCTAGAGTGTAGGGGTGAAGCAGGACTTCCCTTCCAGTTCTGGCTGCCCAAAACTCAAGACCTGCCATTTCCTTCAATAGAAGGATTGAGATCATGTTTCTCTTCCTCTGGCAGGACAATACTCTACCTGCTGCTCCTGGGCAGTGGGAAGAAAGTGGAGTTCTCTAATATAATTTGGAAAACTAGGGATCTGAGTAAGGCAGAAAGGCATGTGAACTGAGAAAAGGAAATGGGGATGATTATGGAAAACTTGAGGACAAAAAAATGTTGGGGGATAAGGACTAGGGTCTCTGGCAGCAGACTGAGACAGAGAAGTGAAAGATGCAAGAAGGAAGGCTGCCACTGAAATGATCTCTGAAATTTGACAAGTAATTCTTTCATCACATACACCTTAGTCTGTGCAGAGAAGGCATCAGTTACTGAAGGAAGACTAGAGTGGGATGGAGAGTTCACAACTCAGAAATTGTAGCTCTTTAAGACTGTATATTTCCACACTTATTTAATATTAAACGGTCTTCTAGTTAGATCTGTTTCCCCTTTCCATCTTCTGCTTTTTGTCCCACCAGTTCCCAAGCCCTAGGCTGCCTGTACTGCCATTTTTCCCTTCACAGTTGCTTATCCATCATTTTCAGAGACTGAACTTAGCAGAAGAACGAGGGAGTCTAGAGACCCTATTATCACCACCTGATACAAAGCATGTCTACATGACAAGGGAAAAATTGCGTTGCTTTTCTCTCCCCACTTCTCCAAGTGTCGTGGTTTAACCTCAGCTGGCAGTAACACGTTATTTGGGAACACAAATGCCATCACTCCGAATGTCTTCCCCTTCTTCTTCCCCCAGCTCTATATGCTGAGCATGACGCCATATGGTATGGACCATCCTTTTGGTCAGTTGGGTCAGCTGTCCCAGCTGTGTCCCCTCCCACCTTCTTGTGCACCCCCAGCCTGCTCACTGGTGGTGTGAGAAACAGAAAAGGCCTTGACTCTGTGCAAGCACTGCTCAGCAGTAACTAAACCATCTCTGTTATCAGCACTGTTTTCAGCACAAATCCAAAACATAGCCCCATACCAGCTACTGTGAAGAAAATGAAATCTATCCCAGCCAAAACCAGCACACCAAGGTACATCCAGAATCACTGCTTATCCTTACGTTTCCTAAGCCATTTAAAATAGATTTGACAATGTCCTTGTATGGTATATGCAGATTCCATATACTGAATGGATAGCTAGCTATTCGATATTCATGTCTATCCTCTTCTTCTGATGTGTGACATTGGGTGTCATGTTGTTGCGCTCTGAAGTAAACTGAAACTCAACTAGGAGTATCAATCCCTGAATTTCCCTGACCTGTGAATTTCAGAACAGCCTTTCATTAAAATGCTTTTCTGCATAAAGAAGCCCAAGGTATTTACCCCATAGCTCTTACATTCCAGAGAAATGTATTCAGAGAAAGAATGCACTAGTTTTAGTCTGAAATTCTCATCACTGACACTGTTGGAATTGTTGTTTTATTCCAGTTAAGAGAGGCTTTGCTTGCTCAGGAACAGCTCTCTGTCCAGCCCCACTCCCAAGAATGGTGGTTTTCCCTTCAGCCCCACACCGCGTGACAGTGTGACACTATCTCCCCCTCCACACAGCTCTGAGTCCTCCCCAGGACACAGCCTGTCCTGGGAAAAAATAGCATGAGATTACATAACAAAAGACAGGCTTGTAACGTGCATGCACCAGAGGGCAACATTAAGGTCATGCAGCCAGTTCTGTAATGATTTCTGATTGCTTAATTTCTCCTCAGCACCCACCCTCCTCTCCATTGAAAGGCCCTATTCCCCCTCCCAGCCTCCACTATTCTGTTTCCTCTTTCTTACCTATCCCTGCCAATTTACAGAATCATGTTTCTGTCTCTGTTTCTGCCTCTTGCCCTTATTTTGGTACTTTCTGTACATACGGCTTTCACTCTCTGCTCCTATTTCTCGCTGCTGTTTGAACAAACAGTTCACTGCCTAAGGCTGCTGTCTCCTGACAAATAAAACTCCCCCTCCCCACCCTGTCCTTGTGTCTGACTCTACCTTCTCTCAGACTCTAACACAAAATACTGTCAGATGGACAGAAGACTTTCTGATTTCATTTCCTCCTGAGACACAGAAGAGAATTATTTGAAAAATCTTGATTAGACATGATCTGAATCAACAGAGGCAGCATATTGTACACATAGCACTAATAATACTGAACATTTATATTGCATCTTTATCCATGAAAGTGCTTTGCAAACACAAAGGGAGTGATTTTTCAGAGGTCCTGTGCACTCATTGCTAAGTGACTTTTGCTTTTTTTTGTAATTGCCCAATGCTTCTGAAAAAGAGAACTCGTCTAATTAGTGTTTTAATATTACCAAAAAAAAATCTCTCTAGCTATCATTTTATATATAGAAAAGTAGAACTATAAAGAGCACTACATGTATCAAGCCAGGGTGTAGGACTGCCTTTTTATTTTATGGTTGCACAACAAGGCCCTGGGGTTGTATACAGAAAAGGGCTCAGCTCTCAAACTGATACATTAGGTGCCTGAGCCCATAAAATTTATTGAAATCTAAGTTTCTGGGGATGTTGTTACCTGGATTTTTTCCACTTCCATTTTTACAGCAAAGTCAGAACTGGTTGTCGGTTTTGTGCCTTACACAGAGGACAAATATGAAACCCACTGTCTGCTTGTAGTCAATAATTCAATGGTTAGAGTGTTCATCTGGATTGTGAAAGATCTTGCTTATTCTAGTTTGACCCCTGAGGTTTGACAGCTAGCAGACAGTATAACGAAAACTTTAATATCATCATTTAGCCTCACAGGTAAAGAAGCCAATTCCAAAGAGGGGGCTAAACGTGTGTCCTTTAACAATCTTACAGGAACACACCTAACTGGGTTAGATTTTCTTGTATGTTGTTTTAGATGAAAAAAAGGTCTGTTGCAGTTTACTTTCGTTATATAAGGAGAGGTTTCGCACACTCATTTACAGGGGGAGCCTCTCTTTTCCATTTGCAGTCTGCTGTAAGACTTCTTCCAATGCCCCGATTTCTTCTCATTATTCCCTGCTTACTGGCTTCAGCAGTGCTCACCTTACTTTGTTGGCTTTTTGTGTTCCCCTTTTAAACACTGAGCTCTTCCTATACATTGTGGAGAGCTTGCAGAGCCACCCCATTTTAGGCACTCCTCATTGTAATGCCTACATCCTTCTTGGATTTAGCTCTTGCTGTCTAAGAAACACTGCAAACAGAAAATATGGATGACTCAATGTTCCTAACTCCAAAAGCCTCTTAAGTGGAGTTAAGTGGCCACTTAACTCCAAAGTTTACTTAAGAGTTGGTGCAGTTCAGTTCATATAATCTAAATGTCTTTTATCCAACACCCATTTTCTGAAAAAGGGCCATATTCTCTTTAGTATTTTAAAGGAAAGTGTTTTCAGATAAGTGAATCAAGGATTTATAAAGATTACTAACAGCTGATAAAACTTTTCAGTATGGCCCTGTCCTGTTGATATAGGCAGCCCTGAGGTAGCTAACAGCCATGTTATAATTGCATCTCTTGATGGTGATGATTTGGAAGCCCACTGTCTGGAAACTTTGAGTGAAGTCATCTAAATCTGTAGATTTCACTTATCAATTTTCTCCATTAAAAGCACTGGGAAGATGCGTGGAGATCTTCCCTAGGATGCTCTGCCAAGGAATGCTCTGCTGTAGTAGGTCATATTTTGCAGACCCTTCTCTATGTGTCATCAGCCATGTCACTAAGACTAAATATTTTCTGTCCTTTTAGCCCATAGATAGCTAAATCCAAACCTATGTTTAGTGGCAATTTGAGATACTAGAATTGGTAATATTCTTCTGAAAAAATAAGAAGGAAAGATTGTCAGAGGGTCAGACCTAACCTCAATGATTTAAAAAAAAAAAATTAAGATCTACCCTACTTTTGGGTGAGGAGTCCTTTAGGTACAGGTATTTACCAAAGATAATAGGCCTTCTAGGCTTGCAGGCAATATCTCCTCTAACATTTTCAAGTAGTTAAATAATTGCAGTTTCTGATATTTTGAGCCCAATGTAAAGCCTCCAGAAGCATGAACATGTAGTGATGCAGTGCCTTCTTATAGGAAATGTTAGAAATAGTCTCTCCTTGATCCTATCCTTTAAGTGTGCCTGCCCAGCTTTGTGATTCAGCCCAGCGGTCCTGCCTTTTTCTCCATGGTGCATCAAGTTGAACTTGATCTATGTAACTTGTTTGGTATCTCTGAGGAACTTTGAATTTTTTCCTTGCTAGAAGTATTATTGCAAGGGCATTCAGTAGCTTAAAAAAAAAGTGTCTTTCCTTTTTTCCACCACTGTCTCATAGTTCAATTACTTTGTTTTTCAGACTTGCAAGAGATCCTACACAACAGCAACTTCATTCCCAGCAGATTCCTTTGCAATCTGCTCACAGAAGCAGATCTCACTGGTGGGGCTCAAGCACCTTGTAAGAAAGGAAGAAAAGCATCATAAAGCTCCAGCTGAAAGCTCTCCTGTACAGCTTGTCACAGGAAGGACAGAATATTGCCAGTTTTCAGAAATGAGCCTAGACTACAAAAAGACTATGCAGTGCAGGGGTTCCTTATTCTGCTGTATGGTGCTAGGAGTTCTGTGAAAAAAAATGGAAAAAAGAAGGCAAATCTGAACCAGTGCACACACATATTTGAAAGTTGCCCATTCATTTCCTGAATTTCATAAAAAATTAACATATTTGCACTGTTGTTTCTTATGTAGTGTGTTTCTGTGCATGCATGCATATGCATAGTATACATACATATTTATATATATATATACATGTTTAAGAACAATTTTTGAAAATGAAAAATAGTTTTAGAGTTCTTCATATGTAAATCTCCATCCTTTGAGGATCTTATGGGAAACTTTCACTCCTGGCAAATCCTTGAAAGAAGGTGTCTTTTTTTTTTTTCATAACTAACTTAAAATTATTTTACAAGTACAAATAGAGCGAACAACAGAACCCAGTCTAGTCCAAATTCACCATTCCTAGAATTATGATCTAACACTGAACTGCACTCATGGAAATTTTCAGAATGAATATATGGTACTCATACTGTAAATATAGTTTGCTTTATGTGTATGACAGTTTTATGGCTCCCTGTCTTATCTGAAATTGCCTCACCTTAGATTCATTGTGAAGCTGTTTTACTATAACATCATGGTAATTTTCACCAACCGTTTCAGTTTATCAAGATACTTTTAAATCTCCAGGAAGCTGATTAAAACCCCATCACCCTTTTGCTTTCTGGAAGTAGACCACACTTGCATCCCAAAAATTTCCATGAGCAAAATATCCATTTCAGTGTAGCAAAGCTTTGTGTTAAAACAGACACAACATTACATTCCCCAGCATAACTATTTCAAGCCTCGTTAGCTGGATCATAGCTTGTTCTGGTTATAGCAAGTCCTGTGGCCTTTAATGGCATGACTGATAAAAAAATTAATTCTGAGATCATGGTGCAAAATGAAGTGTGGTACAAGATATCAGGTTAAGAAACTTAATGACAGTATTGATGATTTCAGGTGAAGCAGAGGCTTTATGTTTGTAGATCACTGGGATGAGCTGATTAGGTGACTTTGGAAGATTTTTTGTGTGTCTGTTCTTCTCCTTACCAATTCACTGAAGCATGTACAGAGGACATTGGGAAAAAGCCAGAAGTTGTGTGTGTGTGTATAAAGTACATGTATGTATGTACATATATGCATCTATGTATATATGTGTGTGTGTATATATATGTATGTGCATGTATACATATATATGCTCTGTGGACTTTCTATGATCTAGAAATTTCCAAATCAACAAGTAGTCTCATCTGTTACATATAATGTGTATAGCATATCTTTTATATTTAATATGAAATACATGTACAATATACATACATAATATATATACTACATATATATGTTAGGGTGTATATTTTTCTTTCTTTTTGGTAGAAAAGCAATTACATATTTCCTTGATACACCTGACATTCCCAATAACATCCTGTTTAACAACTACTGCCTTTAAAAATACGTTATTTCTATCATAAAATATCAATTGTAATATGTAATAGGGGGGAAAATCCCCAGCAAAACCATTGTTGCCATAATTCACAGCCAGCTTGTTAGCTTGCTTTCAACTTTGCCTTGGGCCGTTAACTAACAAACCAACCATTAATTACCAGTAATGACCATTTTTTTTCTCAGAGATTATTCCTTAATTGAACTCCTGTGCTGTGTTGGTTATTTTTATGCCATCTCACAATGACTATGCATTACTGCATTCTCCTAGTATACCAACCACCTACTGAAATAAACAAGCAAAGTTTTGGAGAACTGGATCTTTCACTGTATGTACTATCTAAAATACATTACTTTAATGAACAGCTTTGATGTAGCAGACGTGCTTTTTCAATTTTTCTGTTCTCCAGAGCATATGCATCAAGTAACTTAGATGCAGAATTAATGCATGCTGCTGTTCAGTAATGTATACAATGTCAAGGCATTGTATTAGTAAGCTGTGTTATATATTCATTTGGGTAAGACACATTTGATTATTAGCATTCTGTTCTTCAGCAACAAGCCACATGTGCTGTCTGTTGCCATGGCAATAAATTAGGAAGGATAACCTGACTACTTATCAATTTTTATTAGTGCAATCATTCTACCTGCTTAACCCCTTAGTAACAGTAAAATATTTTAACACCACAGATAAAATCTATGCAACTATGGGGGTGTGAGTTAGGCTAATAAGGTGGGGAGGAAGCCAAGGTAATGGGGAGATGGGAGAGAGAAATACTGACTTACAACATAATGCTGATGTGATTCATTAATATTACAGGATCAAAAATGTTAATGTTTCTGAGGATCTTAGCACAGTGGGAAGAGATGAAAATAAATGCAAAAAACTTAGGATGGATAAAATGAAAAGTGCTTCCCTCCTGCTGTGTTTAAAGCAGTATGTGTAAATGCATATGTTAAACTATAAACCTGAATAAATGGAATCAAAACATGTACTTGCTAAATGTTAAGGAACATCATATACTACTGAATATATCCTTTAAAGTAGAAGGGAACAAACTCATTAAAACATCAGCATGATTTTCTTTAAGATATTACAGTTATATTACTATTGGTCTGTGACCTTTAAGACTACTGTTAATACCCTTTTCAATTATCACTCATAGAAAAGCCAATTATTGTTTAGTACTTAGAAATACAAATAAGCTTCCCATTCATTCCAAGATCTCCCTGGGATCAAAATAAAAGTTGCAACAGATTTATTCTGAAGTATCTCATTTTGATCTAAAGATCTAAATATTCCTGCAGAGCTGAGTATCACTAATCCATGTTTGATTGTTGTAAGGCTGACTATTTAAATCTCAATATTAGCATTAATGTTATTGCTGGGTTTACACACATTAAAAAAATAAGTCTCGCAAATCTTGTTTTTTTTAATGAAGCACTGGATATCACTTGTCTTAAAGCAGGGTGTGAATGCACAGCACAGCAGAGAAGTCTGGACAGGGACCTCCTTGGACCTGCTTACTGTATGGATACCCTTGCTGGGAGGAGACATGTCCTGCTTTGCTTTTTGCTTCCAAGATGACCCCACCCATCACCTCATTCTTGCTATCATCACTGCACTGTCTACAGGATTTGAGTTGTCAGATTAAACCGTACATCCGTGGGCACAGCATTATTAGGTTAGTTAAAGGCTGTCAATTCAAAACTTTTCCAAAGCTTTAGAAAAAAAGGAAATATTCAACATGAATAACTCCTTACTTCAGCTGGGAAGCATTAACACAACATTTTGCAAAACAACTAAATACTTCACTATTAAAAGCTGTCAACTCTCATCTTTTTTAGGAGCCATGTGGGAATATGGAAAGAGTTTAATGGGAGCTAAATCTTGTCTCCTGGAGAATGGAGCAGCTCTGGCATGCCAGAGGAAAAGGCCTAGCACCTGGGATGGAGAGGTCCCTACAAGGGAGAGGCAGACCTCTTCCCTCACCTCTTCACTGGCACCTGCTGCTCTCCCAGGGGAAGATGAAGGGCCACGATGGGCAGGCTGCACTTTCTTTCCCACCATAATCTTCCTTCACCTTCTTCAGTGAATTAAAAATAACCCTCAGGAGCAGCAATGCTGCCGGTGGGACAGACATGATGTTTAAATGACACTGACAGGAAGGACCTGGGACAGGAGCTGAAGGGGAGCCAGGACAGGGAGCAAGGGAGTCCTCAGCAGTTTGGGGGCAAGAATCACTGCTGAAAGAGGGGGGAGCAGATGTGGCATTCGAAGCAGCCTGAGCTGTGACAAAATAGGACATCTGGAAGGACTAATACCTTTTTTATGTTACTCATCCCTACATGAATTGTCAAATAAAGTTAAAATAAACCAGTGTGCATTTCTGAAGCATCTGAAATCTTTTCATCTAGGTGCAAGTTGGACAATCTGAGGTTTAAGTTTCTTCCTAGAATGGGCCACAGTCTTCAAGGTCATTTAGGTGCTTAAAAATACTGGGTTATATAAGCACGAAGTCTGTGCACTTTCAATGGTAACAAAACTCTCAAGACATGTTTGACAAGTAGTCTCAGGGTCAGAGTATTTTCCCCACAATGTTTTAAATGTTATAAGAAGCCTGTGCCTTGTGAAGTAACTTGCTTTAGAAGGAATATTTGAAATTCACTTTACAGTCTACAACAAATTTTTATTCAGATACGTCAAATGTTTTTCTCCACAATGCCAAACCACCAGCCAGGCACCAGGTCAAGGCTAGCTGATAGTTCAGAAGTCTTGATTTATGAAAGATTGGAGTGTCCACTGGCCAAGCTCTGTGCACGTGTGCGTGTGTGCACGCGTGCATGCGTTCAGTAACAACAGGATTTGGTAAAATGGGAGTGTTCTCACTGTGCCTCCTGTTCTTTGCAAGACTCTCAGCTTTCTGAAGGAAAATACTTTGTTCAAACCTCAGATAGTTACTATGCTTTCCACACCTGAGAAAATGTTAAGATGATCCATTTCGTTCCCATAGTTGAAGATACATTTTCAATGGAGCCTGACAATGGTGCCCAATGTCAAAGTTCAAGCTGAGTTGATGGATTACTTACTCTGTTCCACTCCATTCATGGTCTATAAAGGAAACAAGGCATTGCTATAAATGCCTGCACATCAACAGATTTCCAAACAGGGCTGCTGTTTGTGCAGACCTCTCTGGAGTGAATCCTGTGTGCAAACAGACCTTCTCCAGTTGGAAGCTGAACAAATCCCAACATTGTTATCTCCCAGAAAGCTCAAGCTTCCCTGTCAGCACCTCTCTAGAAAGAGGAGTTGTAAAACTCTGCATTCACCCAGACTGTTTCCAATAAACTGTAACAGTAGTGTGCATCAAACTAGTATATTCAGGAGCTGGGTTTGGAACATAAAGCTCTTGTCGATAGCAGGTATCTTTCTAACAACTGGAATTTTCAGTCTACGTGTAATGGGATTGTAAAAGCAACAGAAGTGTATTCAAGTTACTGAGTCTCGATATCATACTGACATCCAGTATCATGTTCCCATGGGTTTGGCACAGGCTGTGAGAAGGCACACTGGTCTACTCATAGCTCATCATAAGCTGAGATTCACATGCAAATCAAAGAAAATTCATAAACCAAAATAAGATTACTGCAGATAAAAATGAAGAACAGAAGTTAATAATGTAAAGGGAAGACTGTTAAATAAATAAATATGGGCCATGCAGTGGTTCACCTATGCACAAATGCAGGAAACCAAGCTGTCTTTTGCTTCCTAGTCCCAGCTACTTTTAGGCTGGGCAGCGCTTTAGAGGGATAAGTGGCTTTCTTTTTCATATGAGGACAAGACCATGCAAAATAACGAACTTCTCTTACTGCTTCATCCCTGCTGCTGGGAAAACAATTCCGATTAAAGGCATCACACCAGCACTACAGCTCCTGCCTCATCACTAAGAATAAATCAGACAAGTGACTGTGAGTGACATTCTGTTCCAGTCTTCATTTGGGACCAAGAAACATTCCTGGGAAGTTAATAAAAGGACAATTTCTCCCTAAATAAACAAAAAATCTGCAGTGAAAAGTGTCCATATTGTTTCTTGTTTTTCATTTTCTTATTCCAGGATGATTCCACATTTACTGAAGACTTTAACTGAAAAAAACATATCCCTGGTATAGGGGCTGTACAGAGGCAGAAGAGAAGAGATTCTACAAAATCAGTATGTCTGCAGAGGAAGAATTCTACAGGATGGGAACATGTACTAGAAATAGAGATATATATATAAATATTCTTCTATAACATTTTTGAAGTAATTTCTAGAAGAAGCATTAAAAGTTCAGTTCTTGGTTCATTGTATACAACTCAGCCATAAGAACAAGTTCAACATTCCAGTGTCTGAATTACAGTAAAAAAGAAAGCTTAATGAAAAAAAAACGGAAAAACAAAACCACATGAGACACTGAGGGTTACAACTGGTGAGCAAAAACCCAAATCCTTGACCAATTAACACTAGTGCAACTGAAATGTCATAGATAGAGCTGTTTGTTTATTTGAACTTCGTTTCCTTTCTCTAACAAAAGCACACAATGTGGTGGGAGAAGTCAGAGATACAGAAATTCTCTGACAAGAGAAAGCTTGCAGTAATGACGGTTCAGACATTTTTTAAAAATGTCTAGCTGATCTAAAAGTCTTACCTCCCTCATTCTGTGCCTTGCATTTTACAGTAGCCAGTATATGGCCTTTTACTGTTTTCACAAGTAAAAGTTTGCTAATGACCAAGCAAAAAAAATATGGCCATAGAATTCTCCAGAGGCACAAAAACTCATGAGTTTGACAGCTAGTTTTATTCATTTTTACTTCTCTGTTCATACTGTACAATTGTGATTCTTTTTTACTGTAGCTTTTGCACTATTGTCAGCTCTCTCCTCGATCCTTAAATAAATCCTCAGCTAAACCTTAAGTGTAAAGACCATACATTTTTCCTCTGAACTCTAAGTATTTTAAATATATTTGTGATGCTTTTACTTCTACAAGACCCTTTACTTTTCTGTCTTTAATTTATACAATTTCTCCAGAGAAATCATCAGGTGCATGCAGCCAGATGTGGAAGTTGTGATTTTGTACAAGTGTTAGGTACATTGTGATTGATTACTCAGACTAACAAATAGCAAGAGTTCAGAAGAACTCAAAAGAGACATACTTACATGATGTGAGAGCAGAATTCTTAGTCAAATATTTAAGACATACAGGTTTGCTTAATCCTAACACAGCTTTAAATGGAAACCCCAAGCTCCAAGATGAAGAAAATTAGGTTTCTTATAGATATCAGAATCTAAGAAGACATAAACTATTCTTGAAATTTTTCCAAGGCTGAGCATTCATAAAGTATTTTGCCTGAGCATGCAGTCTTTGGTGTCTCATAAAGGTTGAATTCACAGTGCAGTTTTTCCCGTAGTTGGAAGTGACTTGATACCCACCTTTTACCCTCCTACCTACTTTCACAAAGTCCTACAGGAACTTAATAATAAGTGTAACCTTTACCCTTCAGTCAAATTTGGTTGGAATCAGGAAACTAATTCCAAAGTTGTTCTGTAGGTGTGGGGGACAAATGGACAGACAGCTTTGATATATGTATGAAGTTACGTGTAGCCGCACACACAGAGCATAACCATGCGATCCTTGTTTTTCTATGAAATTGGAGTATAAAATAAATGGATATTTGGTCAACTGGGCTTAATAGTTTCTGTACCTGTCAACAAGTGTTTTTCCCTAAGATTGGACAGATTAGAAATCCAAACTTTGCAGTGTGCAAGGTGAATAAATCTAGACTGTGAAGGGTGAAAGACTATTCAGGAAGGGAATAAATTTCAAACTTCAAGACTTCCTTGCTGACCCAAGGGCACCAGTAACATCTCATTTTTACTGAGGAAACTTCAGTCTAGTTCCCTCAGCTGTGCAAAGCTGTGGGAGTGTCAAGCTGGCCAAGGTATTACATCTCAAAAGACTACCCAAATGCTGAAGGTTTTATAATGTAAAAACAAAACCTGGAAATGCTTTTTGAAACAAATAGCCCTGCATTCTAATTTTCAACAGCAGTAACGTGAACACCACGTTCACCATTTTCAGTATCTAAGAGACCTGGGAAATCACTGAATCCTGTGTGGAGGCATTGCAAAAATACCAGCTGCAGTAGCATGCTTCTATCTCAGAAAAAAGAGGAAGTAAGACTGACTCTATCAGAAGAAAGATTAAACAAATAAGAAAAAAGGCTTGAGCTCTTCTGCTTAATGAAGCAAATGCTGAGCAGGGCCATGGCTACAATACATAACTGTATCAAGATGGAGAGCTATTTAAGCTAAAGGACGTTCATCCATGAACAAAAGTAAGCTTGCGGTTTTCCCGCTGTAAGAACACTGAGAGTCTCAACGGCCTCCCTGTATGGACAGTGGTTTTTAAAAGGTCAGTTTTATTTGGCCATTGATCTGTTTATGAGATTTTATTACATCCTTGCCTGGAAAGAGACGAATGTGAAGATGCAGCTGGTGTTCACAGCCTCCTATCCCTGTGAAATCTTATGGACTCTTGCACTACTTATATCTAAATGCAGCAGGCCAAAGACATAACTGAAAGTCCAAGGGACATTTTCAGAAAGAAAAATTGTCTGATTATTGCAGTTTTGCAATTAACAAAATATTATTGTCTACTTTAAGCTCTAAAGAGGAAGAAAAAGAGTCCCTTCCTGACTCTGCCTGTAACTGTGTTGCAAACAGTTAACACCTCCCCTCAAAAGATGCAAATGTGACTCCATCCAACTCTTCAGACCGGTTCTCCATTCCAACATTATTATTTTCCTTTCACCTGGTTTGATCTTTTAGAAAACATCTGCAGCTGTAGTTCTTTTTAACTGTTATTCCAAAGAATGCTGTTAACTAGCAACACTTCTGCCTGTATGCTCACTTTTGTCATTTTACCAAGCAAGTTTGCTCCAGTTACTGTCCTAAAGGCCTCAATAAATCCATAATACATTCACTGTGAAACTGAAATCCTACTGCTTGCAAAAGTGTTATGGTGTAGTGTTTGAGAATCTGATCTTTGCAGAGCAAGACAAGGAACCTTGTGAAGTCAAGAAGTCTATTCTCCTACTCAAAGACAGAATCAATTATACTTCAGTTTTGCTATAACTGATGAGATTTATATCCTCAATTCCCAAATTTTTATCCTATCCAACTACTGAGTTAGCAGTCATCAAGTTGACATTAGTGTCTGAGAGGTAAACAAATATTTAAACACATTATTTCATTTGTAACATTAAAGCTCTTCCAAAGATTGGTAAATCAATATTAAACAAGCTGGAAACATTTAAGTTCTATCCACCAGACCTGTAAGTTAAAGTATTCTGTTATAATACACCAGTAGCCGTAGATCTAAATTTATCCGTTATGATTAAAAATTTAAAGACATAGTACATGATTTATCTCAAGTATACATTTTTATTATCCTTCAAGACTCCTCAATAGCACACAGATACACAGTTGTCTATTTTTAAATAAAAGGCTAAGCTCTTGGCCTTTTAGCTGTATGTATCCATGGCTGTTTGAAGAAGTATGAACTAAATAGCCTGCTGAAATACTGCATTTCAAGAGACCAGGAATGGGCAGAAGTAGTAAGAGTCCTTGTTATACATGAACTAGACAAGCACTCCAGCTGCATTCTGCTTTCAATTACTTTTGAATCATTCCTAATCCCTGGAACTAAAATGTGATTCAGGGAAGAAAACACAGTTTGAATTCAGCATTTAGGTAAGAGAGAGAAAAGTCAACAGATAGAAAAACAATGTCAAAAAAGCATTTTTAGACTAAGTATTACTGTTAGACTGAAGCCGGAGTGTCATGTCACAGGCTAAGATTATAAGATGTCTGCCTGAGCTTTTTCTTAATAACAATGTTGTGAACCCAGGCTTTCTTAAAAATAGAAGTTTGTTCTTTTTTTAAGAAGACAATGAACTGTTTTGGAACAGATGTACAGAACTCAGTGAGATGACTCATCAGCTGTGCTCAGTTACAGTGGCTTTATCTGTAAATGTGTATATATGAAAAGCCACTCAAGAGAGTTCATAAAAGAACAGCCAATCTACTGAGAGCTAATCACACTGGGCTATTCTTGGAAGAACACAGTGTTTGTACGTAATGCCAACAGTTACCAATTATTGCCTCTGCTCGGAAAAATGAATAGATCTGTGCAGTTATTTAATGGTGCTCTCTGTGAAGACTCTCTCTAAAAAAAAAATCAGAACCTGCAATTGTCTAGCACTGACCTGATCCGGTAACTGAGCACTCTGCAGCATAAAGGCATATTTGGTTAACTTAAGCTTGTTTTCTCCACAGGAGACATCCAGTGCCTGGCATACTAAGTTGCGTATTATAATATGTCGTTTGCATAAGCTGCATTAAATTCAGGAAAAATTGATTAAAATCTGCGTTTTAAAGCCAACTATTTGCATGATATCTGTCTTGTGAGGAAATGATAAATAGCCCATCAGATTTCTACTGATGTTAATAAATTACACCACCTTAAACATAAGGAATGGAGGGGTAAATCATACCCTCATTACCAAAATAAGCATTACAGTCTCATTCCCTCTGACATACAAATTAAGAGCAATTTAGTGTAGAAAGTTTTGTTTCACAAGTGAGTACTGGCAACATAAAAAAGAAAGAACAGGATGGAGCATCTTTACTAGCAAATCCACAACTTTCTTTTCAAATCCAACAATTCCATTGTTGGCTAAAAGATCTCTTTTGTGACAATTATTGAAAAGTTGGTGCATCACCTTTAAAGTCCTTCAAAGTCAGCTGCGGCACCTATAAGTTTTTTTTAACAGATGTAAAACAAATGATAAGGATTGGAAGAAGGACATATGGTAAAAGACAGGCAAATAAATTTGTATGATTTATTAATACAATTTTGAAGTAGCATATTTAAAATCTCATCCCATTAACATCCATTGCCCACCTAATTACTATAAGTAATTGACAGCTCTCATTAGGAAGAGACAAAACTAAAGGGAATTAAGGTCTTGATACTGCAATTGGATTTCCATGAGACAATGCCTTCATTGTGTGGACCCTCTTTGGCATATATGGACTCAGTCTGGACATAGGAGTCCATCTGCACAAATGTGATTGCAAGATCAGGGCCTAAGTAATATAATGGAAATTAAGCAGATTCTGTTATTTGGAACAGATTGAATATGAAGTTACATCGTAGCAAAGTTAAAAGTTATAAGTTGCTACGGAATAAAGTAAATATATGATAGTTTGTTACCTGAATTTGGAAAATACTGCAAATTACCCACTTTCTGTTAATCCAAATCTAAAAGTAAAGGAGAAGATAATTTTGCAAACTTGTTCTTTACACATTCTATGACATCAGTGTGCTCTTCTTAGTTATTATTGTTGTTGAGAGATTTTAAAAGCTGTGTGGGGAGACAAATACCCAAATGCTGTTAACAATAACAATATTTACTCATGGAACTCCGCACACACTTCTTTGCAAATTTACCCCTTAATCTTTAATCAAGCACTCGGGGAATTACTTTTCTTTTTTTTTTTTACTCACAGCCAGTTTTAAGGTCAAATGTACGGTATCATACCTCTACAAAATATGTTCACTTCTAATTCACCCACGTCCAGCTGGGTGGATGGTGTGGGACAAATTTACCCATGGACGAAGCAGCTGTAAATCCCATTGGAAAGCTGTGACTAACTGGTGACTAAGCAATAGTGCATATAACACATAGCAATAAATTGATAGGGAAATAAATGAAAGTGGGGTGCCAGAGACAATATATAAGTAGTATTAAAAGTGTAAGCAACAAGAAGCTATAAAATGATCAAAGATAAAAGTACATTTCATCTGATTCCTGGCAGAGTAACTGACCCCCTCTCCTCCAACCTGCAAGAACTCCTGTCTTGCCATGTTCCATTTTAGAATCATCCCCTCCTTATACTTACTCACTTATTTTTATAAAGTATAGAACCTATACATTAAATAGATGCAAAATCCATTTTGCTACATATATTTTTCATTCCCAACATTCTTACTGGTGGAGACCATAGAATCATAGAATGGCTATGTTTGGAAAGGACCTTAAAGATCATCAAGTTCCAACCCCCCTGCCATGGGTAGGGACACCCTCCCACTAGCCCAGGTTGCTCAAAGCCTCATCCAGCCTGGCCTTGAACACCTCCAGGGATGGGGCATCCACAGCTTCTCTGGGCAACCTGTTCCAGTGCCTCACCACCCTCGCAGTGAAAAATATCTTCCTAATGGCTAGTCTAAATCTATCCTCTTTTAGCTTATACCCATTACCCCTTGTCCTATCACTCCACTCTGTGATAAAGAGTGCCTCCCCATCTCTCCTGTAGGCCCCTTCAAGTACTGGAAGGCTGCTATTAGGTCTCCTCGCAGCCTTCTCTTCTCCAGGCTGAACAACCCCAACTCTTTCAGCCTGTCCTCATAGGGGAGGTGCTCCAGCCCTCTGATTAATTTTGTGGCTCTCCTCTGGACTCTCTCCAACAGGTCCAGGTCTTTCTTATGTTGGGGGCCCCACATCTGAACACAGTACCCCAGGTGGGGTCTCATGAGAGCAGAGTAGAGGGGGAGAATCACCTCCTTCGACCTGCTGCTAATGCTTCTTTTGATGCAGCCCAGGACATGATACACAGATACCAGGTGTATTTAACCACAGATATAACATCTGGAATAACAGACTTTTCCTAGTTGATCCAGCAGGCAGCTGATCTCATGAAGTCTGTGGTTTTATACCTTCCACCCTTAGCACAGCAACGCTAGGTAAGGACAGCCTTCCCTGTCTCCTGCCTCTCCAGCTGCACTTCTTGCACCCTTCCACAAGACTTTTGCTTCTCCTTCATGTATTTCACACATAACACGAACCTCCCCTTTTTCTCACAGCTCCGTCTCACGTGCCCTACCTGTTCTACAGCTGGCCAGAGATGTGCAAGTATTGACTGGAAGGTGCCAATCATCATGACATGCATAAGAACTGTTCAAGTGGTTCCTTTCCTCTGGAGCAGTTAGGTGCTATGTTCAGCTTCCATTTTGTTCTCACGGGGCTTTACTTCAGGCCTGTGTTCTCTAACCAGCCTTTGTAGCACAGACAGATGACACAACCTCCCTGGCATTGTTTCCTTTCCAAAAAAATCAAAATGTTCCCTGAAATACTGCAAAGCTGGTGTGGGATTTCTATTGTCTATTCTGTAAAGTCACTGTGGAGTGGGTGGATGGTTAAAAAAAAAGGGGAGGGGGGGGGAAGCACTTATCCAACACTATATGTGTAGGGCATGAACAACAGCCTGAATCATAAATATCTTATTTGCAGCTGGGAGTGGGGAAGAGAGCTTATTGGCTGAGAAGAATGGAGTTTATTATATTGCAAGAAATATGCAAGAAAAACAGATTGTAAGAAAGATCAGGATATTCACTGCAAGAGCTCTATGAATAACTTCTTTGGGGTTTGCTGTCAGAACTGAAAAATAAAACACTCAACTCAAAAATAAAAGATCTTGGTTTTCCTCATGAAAATGATGCTTCATTCTTGGTGAATTAATGATCATTTCATATTAATTGCCTATAAATCATGCACAAACTCAATCATAGCATATAGCTTAAATGGTGCTAGAACCAGATAGCCCTCTCTTTTAATCCTCAGTATTAATTATGTTCTAGACAGCAATTGAGATAACTGTTATCTACACTGACATACATTAAAAAAAACCCCATAGACAGATAGTAGAGCTATTGAATGTATACTAATAAAAATAATAAATACTTATATAACTAAAAGAGTTAGCTTGCTGGGGAAAAGATGGGAAAATAAACATTTTAAATGCCAAAGAGGGGGAAAAAATCATAAGCAATGCTTTTCAAATCTTGGCAAGTAGTTACCACTTATTCCAAGACAAATTATTAGCAGGTTAAAGAAAAGAGGTCTTGATCCTTTACTGAATGGCATCGCTATTGTGAATTTGACTGAGAGAGTTACCATTATTTCTTCTAAATCAGAAGCCAGAAGTTCAAAACAGGATTTCTGACTTACCTGGCCCCATTTTAGTATTTAATTTAGCAGTTCAAACATACCAGTCAGAACTGTAACAAAAATATTTTGGTTTGACATCAGATGTTTTCTCTTATTTCCTTATTTATTCTTTTAAATTCTTGATATTAGAGGGAGTCTAGCAAACATGCTTGGAATATGAGAGAAATCCACAGCAACATGAAAAGCCACAGCTTAGAGAATGTGAGTGCTCTTGACTGAGCCTCCTCAACCTTCCCAAAGAGGAGAAAGATGCATCAAAGTAAACAACTGGGAAGCCTCCTTCAATAAAACCTTTTTGCATCCTGCACCTGCACAAGTAACTGACTTGTCTGCCCCAATACATAAACTATGCTTCCCTCCTTTTTCAGTGGAAGTACCTGGGCCAGCCTGGGACGAGTGAGGCTGCTGGGGAACAAGTGTGGGGCTGCCAGGCTGCCCATGGGGGCATGAGGAAAAAGCCTGCTCCAGTGTGCTGGCGAGGATCAGCATGGGATGCAGCAATGCAATGTGTAGCCAGATTAGTTATCTGTTCCCTTCTCTCCTTTTTGACACCTCCCTCAGATGGGAAGTTGGTATCATACCACTTTCAACATAATCCGAAAAATAGCATCACTGGGGCCAGGCGGGAGGCGAGAAGACCTCTTCAGTAATTCTTTAATTTGTTAAGAATAAACATGAATAAATAAATCTTGCTTTTTTGTAGCACACTGATTCCAAAATGCACTCTCAGAGTGAAATTGTATTTTAGCGTATACAAAGAAAAACATAAAGTGGAATGTGCTGTATATGTGCCATTATATACGCACATATATGTTTACCTGTCTAGAGCATGCTATGTGTATTTTACAAAGACTAGTACATATATATAAATTAACACTAGGCAGTTCTGATATTCCCCATAAACTGCCAATATGAGCAAGTAACAGGTTCCAATCCAGGTCTTAACTCTGTCCTAACTCCCACATTTCATTTCTCAATAAGCAATATCATTACTTCAATATACTACAGTGACTAGGATAGCCTAGAAGGAATGCTAGCTGTGTCCCAGGCAGAAGTTGAGGAACCTGGCCTATCATGGCATTGTAATTTCAAAGGGATTACACCAACACAAATCAGGAGTCATCATGCTGTGACTATATATGTATTTACTCCTATGAATTTAGAATGTGTTCATTCTGTAGGCATAAGCACATCTGTTAAATGATATGACCATCCTCTTCTCTGTAGAAGTACAAAATGAGGGAAAAACACAGACAAATATGTATAAGAAAATTTACTGCTTAACTGTATTCTCTCTAGTGTCTACATAAATCCATCTACATTTTCTAATTAATATGGCATATTTACGTTTCACACAGGAATGAGGCAAGACACAACTTTAATAGTGTTTGCAAAGTGCTATATAAGTGCAAATGATTGATAAAGCCATTGAATGGCAAAGAGCCATGTATTTAGACTGAGAAGTGCTTAAACCAGGGGCCTTCAGGGAAAATGGTTCTCTTCTAGCTTTTTCATAATTCACAAATCAGGAACTGGTGAGCAAAAGTAACTTTTTACATATTCTTAGATATTGAGAAAATGGAAAAAAATAGCAGCAAATAGTTGATCCATTTACCTATCATGTGAGGTATTGGAAGAAGATAGACACACGATGAGTAATTATTACACAGAAAATTCACTGGAGTTTTCGTTCTTGCTATTAATTGATGATCTCTTTTATTTGACTAGGTTTTGTGGGCTTGTACTATATAATGGCATTTACTAATATTATAACAGTTCTCTCACTTCTAGAATGTCTCAAAACAGGAAATTTCTGGTTAATAAAAGACATTTATCCAGTATGAGGTAAGTCAAGAGGGCTTTCTTTAAAAGAAGATAACACAGAAAAAATAGTACTACCAGAAATAAATATTACTCTATTTAATCCAATAACATCTTTAGAATTCAAGGGTTTTAAAAACTGTTTGATGTACTTTATAGTCACAGCAACAGATTTTCTCAAAGAGCTTGCTTTCAGAAAGCTCTCACTGTGTAAACTTTATCACCCACACAAAATCATACTGGCTTTCAGGAAGCTGCAGTTTCAGTGCAGAAGACACTTTTTTGCCTTTTGTGTTTCGCATCATTTTATGTACGTGCAGCTTTCACTTGAAGGATGACTGAATAGGGATTCTTTTCAGAAGCATGACTGGGACTTAATCAGCTAACTTTGTCTTGGTGGTATATCTTAACATCTAGTTTGAAACTAGTGCTGAAAATGTAATTGCAGAATAGAATTACTTTTACCTGATTAAGCAGTTTTCCACAAAATCCCAAGGAAGTTTTCCAGAAGGCAGACTCACAAGCTGAGGGGGTAGAGGAAGGCAAGGATGGGGGAACAGAGAAAAGAAGCTAAGTTATTCTTGACATGATAGAAAATACATATTAACTTTTCCACAGTTCCATCTATCATGGTGAAAACACACTCTTTGTTGCCTGCCATTGTGTAGTTTCTTTGCTGCCATCATTGAAAGAATAATTTTTACCCGTAGTTACACTAAGATTAGTCTGCAGTTCTTCCACAGTCAGGATTTTGGTGGGAGGCAAAGACGCCATAAGAAGAACACTCGTCTGGGACTCAGAAGAGTCAAAGATTAAATCACTCCCCCATTGGCTCCACAGAAAAATTGAAGCAGGGGGTTTCTCTCCCCAAGGAAGTGCTTTGACTATTTACTGCAGTGCGGTGACATTTCTCCTTCCAGGAGAACCTAATGACAAGTCATTTCTTAAATGAGATGGGATAGCACCAATTTAACATTTTAAGAAGCTGTCTTTACAGTCTTATGTTCACAGCACAGGGATGTAGGAAATCCAGTTTCACTTTCCTATTCCACTGGCTTTAAAATATCTAGGATTTGTCCAGTGTGGGACAAAACCAAGCCCAGAAATCCTTGTATGATTTGGCAAAAATGTATTCTTGTTTTCTGACCAGACTTAAATGCTACACACAATAGTATCTGATGTCATATTTAATCTAACTCCCCCATTAGGAAGATGTCTTGTGTTTTATACACAATTCAGCAGTGTTAACTTAATAGCTAGTCACTTGCTTATGACAACCACCATGAAAGAACACTTAAAGCCCAGGAAAATGAAAACTATTTTTGCTTTTGGTTTGAGATTCAGATTTTATCTAAAAGGTGAAAATTGCAACTGAAGTTCTTTGTTAAATTATTATTAGTAACAATAATAATAACAATAAGCCACCATTTCTAACTACTATCAGCAGCCACCATTTCTAACTATTATCAGCAGCCACCATTGCTAACCTGGAGATGGTAAGAAGAAAGGAACAAACCAGCAATCCTAATGTTTTAGCAAACACATTAATTCGACATAAAGTAAGAGTATGAATCAGTTGAAGACGTGAGTAGCATCTTCAAATGAAGAGTCATTACAAGAGGAAACTCTATTAAGATTATATTTGAAGATTAGAGGAGTTTGGAGATTACAGGGGTTAGGTTGCATCTTTGCCAGGATTATTTTATTCAGGCTGCATATGTACAAGGAGCCAGCAAAGATAATAAAACAAGGAAAGAAGTTTCTACAAAGCTCCAAGCGTACAGACTTTTAACCTCAATGGCCACTGATCAAATATCTGTAGGATGTAAATTGAACATGACTTAGGACCTTTAGTATTATAGATATAGGTGCCAGCAATGTTTCCTTTTGTTTTGGGTTTAGGAAAGGGCAAGAGCACAGTAACCTACAGTCATCAAGACCTTTCTGAAGTGTGCAGTGGAAGCCAGTGGAACCACACACAAATTGGTGGTTACTCTCACCTGAGAACAGAAACCATTTTAGAAGTAGACAGGTTTGGGTTTTCCCTCTATCTACTGAATTCTGAGCTTGCTGGAAATGTCTCTGTGTGTGAAGTGAGTACTATTCATCAAAGTACACAGCGAGCAGAACAGCTCAGAAGTGATTGCACAACAGAGTCTGTATTTCCAAAGCGGGCACAGGCTCACCTTATATAAATCACAGTTGCAGCATTGACAGGAAAAAATATACAGAAGCATAAACTGTATTGATAAAGGTTTTGGTAAATCATCAGAGCCTTGAAGTTGTTTGGGGATTTTTACTCAGTGCTGTTAATGGCTGCTGGCTCTCCTTGTAATCAGACAGAAAGAGCAGCGCAAATTTGGTAACTGGATGCTTGCAGCCAGGTTCTACTTGGGCCAATTAGATGCATATTCGTGCTTGAGAGGGAAGGTTTTGTCTCCAAAGGAGCTGCCAAAATCAGCACATTTCTCTAGCTGGATCACTGGAAATTGAGAAGTCTCCTTGTGTAACTTCAGCAATGGAAATTATAATTGTGGGAAAATAATTTAAAGTTCAGTTCTAATACAATTTTTCAAGAACAAAAACCTCTAATCACACTTCCAACTACATGGCACTCAGACACAAATAGAGAATAATAATTCCTGAACTACAACAACTCCAGTCTTACTCTACCAGACTCAGATGGATCAGCTAATAATATGGGAAATATGATGGTAATTTCCTGATTTTTGCCCACATACACAAAAAAAAATCAAACCAAAAAAAAACCCCAACAAAACCAGATCTCAACAAAATGCATAAAGGTTCAGAACAGCACTTGCAGAATATGCAGTAAGAACAACACACATCTTGATAATTACAAATTTAAATAACCTGTTGGTTATTGGTGAAGAGTTTACTTTTTGAGACACTTGTTTCATTTACGTATCAGACACAACAACAAAGATGGAATTACTGCCAACTCATAGCCCTATTTCTCACAGCATGAGTAGTAGAAGCCAGTTTTGGTTGCTTTGGAAATGCTAAGGGTTCTGGATGAGACTTGGCTATTATTGGCACCTTTACATATGGTCACGTTGGACTTCTGGGACACTTCCTACAACTTTATAAGGTGTAATAAGCAGATTACTCCCTATTTTCTCACAAGAGACCCTCTATCTCCAAAACATGGTGCCTTATGACATCACTTGCTAGCAGTCTTTGCCACTCAGTGAGGCAGCCTGACATCCTAGAAAGCTGTATGCAAAGTAAATTCTTCAAACCTCGTTAATATACAGTATATACAGAATTATCCAGTGTACTGGATAATTATTCAATGTGCTGGAGTTCACCAATATCACTATAGCTTGTAGTTTTTATATGAACTATGTTAGACATCAATACAGAATTGTTTTCCATGTGATCTTCAGGGAGTCCTTCAGGAAAGTGGAAACAGTGAAGCTAAAGATTCATTTTAGTGCTAGCTAGCAGGAATCTTACAGATTATTCTATGTTACATATATTGCATCACACAGCTGATTTCAATGCTAAAAATGTGCCCGTGAGTAATGTCTTCCAAAGCAGTTTTCTTTATAAAATGTAGAAACACATTCCAAATGGGTTGATAAATAGAACACAAAATACGTACTGTGTAGTGTGTTCTGTTTAATATATTTATCAATGACCTGGATGAGGGGATAGAGTGCACCCTCAGTAAGTTTGCAGATGACACCAAGATGGGTGGGAGTGTTGATGTGTTTGAAAGGCTCTACAGAGGGACCTAAACAGGCTGGACCAATGGACCCAGGCCAATTGTATGAGGTTCAACAAAGCCAAGTGCTGGGTCCTGCACTTGGGTAGCAACAACTCCATGCAACACTCCAGGCTTGGGGAAGAGTGGCTGGAAAGCTGCCTCAAAGAAAAGGACCTGGAGGTGTTAACCAGCCAACTGAATATGAGCCAGCCGTGTGCCCAGGTGGCCAAGAAGGCCAATAGCATCTATAAGAAATAGTCTGGCCAGCAGGACTAGGGAAGTGATAGGATGAGAGGAAATGGCCTGAAGTTGTGCCAGGGAAAGTTTAGACTGGATATTAGGAAAAATTTCTACACTGAAAGGATTGTTAAACATTGGAACAGACTGCCCAGGGAAGTAGTTGAGTCACCATTCCTGGAGGTATTTAAAAGACATGTAGATGTGGCACCTAGGGACATGGTTTAGTGGTAGACTTGGCAGTGCTCGGTAACGGTTGGAATTGATGACCTTAAAGGTCTTTTCTAACGTAAATGACTCTATGATTCTATGAGTCTATATTGAAATGTGGAAAAACTATTGTCCTGGGTTTGGCTCAAAAAGAGATAATTTTCTTCATAGTAGCTAGTGTGAGGCTATGTTTTGGATATGTGCTGAGAAGGCAGCTGCTAACATACTGATGTTTATAGTTGTTGCCAAAACAGTCAAGGACTTTTCAGCTTCTCATGTTTTGTCAGTGTGTGCAGGTGCAGGAGAAGCTGGGAGGAAGCATAGCCCCAGTTACTGGCTTAGGATTCAACCTTAGGCTTAGGATTGGGGACCCAAATTTGTCAGTTATATACTCCATATCATGCACATCATGCCCAGTATATAAATTAGGATCTGTCCAGAAGTTTGCTCTCACCCTCGTGGTCAGCTCTCTCTCTCTCTCAGACTCTTGGGCTC
>NW_010119127.1:0-17500 GCF_000699245.1 Pterocles gutturalis
CCCGCCACTGGCTTCTTGCTCCATTTCTGACTTGTTTAGAGCCTCTCAGGGAGTGTGTTAGAGAGACAGGGAGAAGGAGGTGAGTCAGTGTGTCTGGTTGGGTTGTGTAAAACCTGCAGTGAAAGCTACCCCACCCCCGCTAGGCAGTGGTGTTAGGGCTTTCCTTTGTGTTAGTGCTTCTTTTGAGGAATTTTGTGCGTCTTCCGAAACCAAAAAGTGTCAGGGAAGTGGTCTGCCTTTTTTTTTTTGTTCTGTTTTGTTTTGTTTGCAAGAATAGGGCAGTTTGTTGCATGTATTGTCACTTGAATTGTTCTACGTGAAGATATTTTAGCTTAATTATGATGCTTATTGCATTTGAACAGATATCTGGAAACATGGCTACTGAACATGTTAATGGGAATGGTACTGAAGAGCCTATGGATACTTCTGCTGCAGTTACCCATTCTGAGCATTTCCAGACATTGCTTGATGCTGGTTTACCACAGAAAGTTGCTGAAAAACTAGATGAAATTTACGTTGCAGGTAAGATGTAAAACTTGCAAAACCACACTTGCAATACTTTATTGGATTCTGCTGTCTTTGGGCTAAAATAGCAACTTTTTGTGGTTTCCAAAAGTATGGGAACTGCAGTCTTACCAAAATCTCTGGATGTTTTCCGTTCAGTGCTTTAATTTGTAGTAATATTTTTCAGAGAAAATTCTTGGGTCAGGCCACTTGGGCTGAGGGGTGGGAAGGAGGAAAAGTGTGTAGGTGACCATAGCAACAGCTGGAATAGGCAGCAGGTGATTTTTAGGAGGAGTAGATGATGTGGTCTTTGTGCTTTTTTTTGCAGTAGTTTTAGGTGTCTAGGTAACTGAAGCCTTGTTATTCATCTTCTCATGTAAATGCTACTTCGTGACGTAGTATTTGGGCTCATGGATGCAAAGGTTATTGTACTGCTTTTCTCGGACACGGTCATAGCTAGCATTTTTAAGCTTGTTTTTTGGATTGTGGTGGTCACACAGGTACCATTGCTAGGCAATGTAAGTCAGATTCCGATAGATCCTTCTGAGTGCAGCTTCAGGATATTGGAAATAAACTTGTCTCCTGTAACATCTGGGTCTCAGAAGTCAAAAGAATACATAAATTTAGTTATGGTTACTCTGAATCTTTTTCTTGACACTTTTGGAGAAAAAAAGCTTAAATACACTTAAATATTTACCCTTATGATTTCTTACCTTACCCTTATGATTTTTTACCTTTATGATTTCTTAGGTATGGTAACTTGTATTAATCAGTGGTTGATTTAGGGGTCACTGAAATGTATTGGATGTGTTAAATGTGGTAAAACAAAGGTTGCTGCCCAAATATAATTAGTAATTTTTTTTCTTTTCTCTAGGGCTAGTAGCACACAGTGATCTAGATGAAAGAGCTATTGAAGCTTTAAAGGAATTTAATGAAGAAGGTGCATTGGCAGTGCTTCAGCAGTTTAAAGACAGTGATCTCTCACATGTTCAGGTAATGTTAAGCAATTTAAAATATAATCATTGAGGGATAAACTGCTAGTGGACTGGCAAGAGGTTTGCTTGAGTCTCTTTAGTGATCCATACGTGATATGTAAAGTGGGCCCTGTATTTGTTCAAGGTACAACTAGATTTTGGCATCTCATGTTTTCAGAACTGAAGGTTAATGTATCTTTTGCAGAACAAAAGTGCCTTTTTATGTGGAGTCATGAAAACATACAGGCAGAGGGAAAAACAGGGGACCAAGGTCGCAGATTCTAGCAAAGGACCAGATGAGGCAAAAATTAAGGTATGTGCCTAAAAAATAAAAGTTACGCAGTCTGTCTGTGGCTTTTCAAAGCTGTTGCGACAGGTACCTTGATTCTTTTGGAACTGTACTTTCTTAAAAAGGCTATTTTAGATTGTCATTATTTGAAAGCTGTCGCTTGCATTTTTATCCTACACTTCATCCTTTTCAGGAGGAAACTTAATACACTGTTAATTGCTGGAAGTGAATGTTTTCAAAAGTGAAAGATTTGACAGTTTGCTTTATGTCTAGTTGAGATAGTTCTACTATTTCATGGTTGAAAGTTTTCGGAAACTTCTCAGCATGGATTTTTGAGTTCAGAATGTGTAACTTCAGGTGTTGGTAATTGTGTTTTTTTTTTTTTTTTTTTTTTTTCTTCCCCCTTCAGCTTAAGTTTAGGTACTGCAATAGGGAGGAGATACCAGGTGTGTCTGAAAAGACTGATAGTAATTGTTTTAGGATTGAGCCCACTTTTTTTGACATAATCACTGTTGTTGTAAACTGTAGCCCAAATTGTCTTAGTAATGAACATGTTATTTCTTGGACTGAGTCTTCTGTGAGCAAGAGAATCCTGTCTCAAAAGTTAGGCATACTATGATTTATTTTAAAAGTCTGTGATGAGCAACTTTACCAACGCTTAAGGAAAGGAAAACCATCTAAGCATGCTTGGTTGATGTCTTAAACAGCAAGAGAATCTTTAACATTTTAACTTTTAATGTGTAGACTGCAAAATGAGTGTGTTACATATTATAAATAACTGTGTACCTTGTGAATAAGAAAACCTTTTTTCTCCTTTGAGGCTGGGTTGCCGTTAATTATAAATTCAAAAAAACTGGTACATTTTTTGTCACAAAACAATATGAGGACTTAGTTAACTAGCTTAAAGTAGCATAGCTTTTACTGCTGATGACCATAGCATTTAAAGTATCTTTGCAATTTTCCAGTTGTGAAATTGCAAACTTGATTATAATTAGTCTTGTTTAATACACCGTTTCTTTGTGTGTAGAGTTGATTTGTCTTTGTACAAAATTATTAAGAAAGACTAATTTCAGAGGAGTTTCTCATTAGATGTTTGCATACTGAATTTCGTCTGTCATTTTAAATTAGTAGTATATCTGTGACCATATGCAGTGATCCCAGTGAGGATCAGTTGTGCTGGGATGTTGTATGTGCCCACAAGGAACTTGAGGGTGAGGGGGAAGGACAGGAGAAAGGAAGCAGTACTACCACTTCAGTGGTGGGATACCTGAAGGAGTCAGTGTAGTGTTCCAGGGGTGTAAGCACTTAAACATGTGCTCTTTAACTTCACACTTATGAGTAATCTCATTAAGTGAAGGGAACTCCTGTGCATAAATGTTTGCAGGATTGGACTTGCCAAAACAAGAAGTGGCTCAGACTAAGATCTTTCTAATTAAAGGGAAGCTCACTATTCAGTTTCTTGTCCCTTTTTTTTTTTGTATGAAAATGAAGGAATTGGGAGAACTTTATATGAATCTCTAATATTCTGTCAGTGTTTCTTTACCTGATAGCTCTAATGGTTGTTTTGCAAGTTTTTTGTTGAAGTACTAGCAGTAGGCTTGTTTGCCTGTGGGAGTTTCAAAGCAGTACAGTTTAGGAGGAATTATAAGCATGTCTGTGTATGAAGTGCATCTAAACTAGCTCAATTTGTCCCTGATTTTAAAATTTTAAGTTTCTTACTTGAAGGCACTCTTGGAGAGAACCGGCTACACTCTTGATGTGACTACAGGACAGAGAAAGTATGGTGGACCCCCTCCAGAGTCTGTATATTCAGGACAACAGCCTTCTGTTGGTACAGAGGTAATGAGACATTTATGTAGATATATTCTTATTCATTGGAAGTATTTTTTTATAAACAACACTTTGTATGTCTTTTGTAGATATTTGTGGGCAAGATTCCAAGAGACTTGTTTGAAGATGAACTTGTTCCATTGTTTGAGAAAGCTGGCCCTATATGGGATCTCCGCTTAATGATGGATCCACTGACTGGTCTAAATAGAGGATATGCTTTTGTCACTTTTTGTACTAAAGAGGCAGCTCAGGAAGCTGTTAAACTGGTAAGTTTTCTTACTTGGGTTTTTTTTTAAGAACACTCTCTGGCTTGTAAGCAGTTGTTCTGATCTTAATGCTTAAGTGCTTAAGATGAAACTGTAATTGTTAGGTCACTTCATAAATGTCCACAGGGTTTTTTAAAATATTTCCAGATTGCTTAAATTTTTACTGGCTGTGTTAGGGACAGGGAAGAAGAAAGTCAATGGACTGCTGTTTGGTCCAGTTAGATGAGCCTTTATCATTAACAAAAGTTGTTTTATCAGTAATGACTTCAGAGCTGTCTGAATCTAGATGAGTTTTGGAGAGAAGTGGTGTTTGGGTTGCTGTGGTACACAGGAAGTGTTGTCTGTGATTTCTGATTAGCTTGTGCACCAGCAGGGGGGCCTGTGCTGGAAAAATGCTTCTGAAGTCGCAGGCTTTTGTAAGGTACTTCACGTGGGAAATAATCAGTCTTGAGTGTTAAGGTCTGTTCTGTTTGCTGCAACTGACTGGGAAAAGTCATAAATCTTGCCAGGTTAAGAAACATTCTTTGTTTTACACAGAGGTGTGAAATAGTTTGATATAAGGAGTAGGCTACTCTGGATAGGCTCTCCAGGTTTTATGCATCAAGTATCCATCACTAAAAAAGAGGGGAGAAAGAAACACCACCCTGATCCTCACACTGCTCCTTTGTTTTCCTAGTTAAGTTGAATTTGAATTTTTTGATCTTGTTACTGCTACATTGATGTGGCTGAGATCAGTGTGTAGGTATGACCCCCCCCCCAGGGGGCTAACCATACTCGTTCTGAGGTGTACTGATACTGTATTATTAATACAGTAGGGACAGAATCTCTGTTTTGTAGTAAGGTACATCTTAAACCATTAAGGTGCCTTATTGAGTTATTTATAATGTAAGTCAGTTGGTGGAGACAAGCCAAGCTGAAGATAGGAATGTGTTTTGAAAAAGTATAGAAATGTCTACAAAAGTGGAAGTACAAAAATACATGGTGTATGCTGTTTAGATTTAAGAATAGTTGGTGTTCCTGTGTTCAGTCCAAATATACTGAGGATGACTGTGTGTATCTTTTTGCACTTTCCTTGTCAACCTAGCTATTTATATTTTGTATGAACTGTTAAGAGTTATGCACATGACTTAGCAAAACAGTGAATCAAATCAAAAAGGTTCTCGGAAGCACCTAGTAAACAAACAAAAAGGAATTTTTTTTTTTTACTTACCTGGATTTTCCTTAAAAGCAGCATGCTCTGAAAAGTCATTCATGTTGTGTTTCCATTGAAGTAACATCAGATCCTAGCCCCAGTCTTCCACTAAATGATACAAGGGAAGGAGCTACGTGGTGTCCCTTTGTGTCTGATCTTTGATAATCAGGAAAAAAAAAATTGTTGTGTTCTGTTTTTCAGTTAAATAGTCACGGAGTATAATTGTCGACAAGTGTTGAGATTGAGGCAGTTTTTCAGCCTTCATTCTAATCTCTTTGAGGGCAGGGTTAGTTTTAAGTTGGATCCTGTGGCATTTGTCAGCTTTTGAATGATTCCAACCATAGTTGGCTGGCTAGTTTGGTGTATTATAAGTTTACCAAGTTGTCTAGGAGTGGTTTGCAGGGGTATTAGCAAATATGGCTGTAGAGCTCAGTTGAAAACCTTGGGTCTATCAGTTGTGTTAGTTACACGTGCATGGAGAGGCTGCTGAAAGACCTCTTAGAAAAGCTGAACCCTTGGTCCTAGCTGTTTTAATATCCTAGTATTTTAAGAGGTGGTGCTCTTTTTCATACTACCTATAATCTTCTGATGTGTATACAACTTATTTCGCACCTTTCTGGACTCCTGGGATAGGGATTCTTATGCTATTTCCCATCTTCCTGGAGGTGCTTTTTTTTTTTTTTCCCTTCAGGACACTGTGCAGGACACTGTGAAGTATAGCAAAATGAGAACAAAAATCTCTGTATTGCCTGTAGGCTTCTGAGTAGCAAGAGACAGCTATGAGGTTTTGTTAATACCCAAACAAGCAGAGAATAAATGGACCTGTCTTCCAGCTCCTGCAGTTGGTGTAACATATTTTGCATACAATTCATATTTGCCTGGCTATGGTATCATCCACAGTCTTTGAAACAACTTCATGTAAAACAGAACTAAAGGTTTTAGATAAACTTAATGTTGACTTACACTGTTCATTAACCAGCAGAAATCTTGCAGTTTAAAAGGCTGAAGCCTTGATTTTGCTATGCAAATGCATTTTTAAGCCACTTTGAAAAAGGGAGAATTCCCTAGAACTTCATGTGAAACAGAACTAAAGGTAACTTAATGTTGACTTACACTGTTCATTAACCAGCAGAAATCTTGCAGTTTAAAAGGCTGAAGCCTTGATTTTGCTATGCAAATGCATTTTTAAGCCACTTTGAAAAAGGGAGAATTCCCTAGATTGTGTTTGAAATACCTTTGGGGCTGTGCTTGAGACAAAAATGGAGTGATGCTCTAGGCTGGTACTAGAAGACTTACAGATATGAACAGTAGTTAATTTTATGTCCAGTACTTAATCCAGTGTGGTTAACCCTTTCTTGTTAAGTAGAAGTGGAGTCTCGGGTGTTGTTCACACAAGCACTGACTATCAGAAGTCTGATTTGTGTTTTTTTTTTTTGTTTTTTTTTTTTTTTAAACCCCAGGCATTTTTTTCCCAGTTAGTATGTTGGCATTTATGTTCTGTTTCACACCGAGTTATAATTCGTAACTCCAGTTGTGTGTTTGTTTGCACTGGTGTTCTGTTCTCCCTCCTATTTCATATGAAGTTGTTAGATTTCAGTTTTTCAGGAGATTTCTGAGTGGTTAAGGTTCCCCTAGACCCGTACAGGATAAATATTTGTGAGGTGAAGCTGGTATTTCTGAATGTACGGGAAATTATAGTAGCATATGGTGCATTTTTGACTAGAGCAAGTGTAAGCTTGATCAAAGTGCAGGTACAGGTGACTTATGCAGATGTGTCTTTTAAGCAGTTTGTGAGCTATGCTTAGCAGTACAACTTGCCATTTGCTGCTGGAAATAAACTAAAATTGCTGGTGAAAGCCTAAAGTGATAAAGTGACAAGACAGACCTTATGTGTACTCTGACCTGTTTGTGAGTAGGTTCTTAGAGAATTTAGGAAAAAAAAAATCTATTATAGTGTCTAGAGAGTAGTCGTATCTCTGTTACTAACTTCGGGCATTGATTCGGTGGTGACAGGAGGGGGAAGCAGTGTGCTGACATAGCTAATTTGGTAGCCTAGCTGTTCTGGCACTTCACCCAGATCATGATTTGGGCCTGTTTGTGTCTAATCGAAGTTTACAGATGGTGTGCAAACTATTTACCTAAAACCCACCAACTTTATATTCAAGAGCACCTAATACAAGACTGTTCTGTCTGTGTTAAGAGAAACATATGATGAAAAATAGTAGTTAATGTATTGTACTATGAAAACACTACTAGAAACTACTGTCAATGTGTAATTGCAATATGGGAGAGTATTTTAATTTTTCATAAGTTATGAAATATTATTTTGTTGCTATGAGTTGTATGAGGCTCTTTTTGGATTAAATGTGTAGCTAAGCTTTGGTCTTAGACTTCAACCTGTTGCCCATGTAGAACAGAATAGAATGTTTTGATTGGAAGGGACCTACAACGATCACCTAGTCCAACTGCCTGACCACTTCAGAGATGACCAAAAGTTAAAGCATATTATTAAGGGCACTGTCCAAATACCTCTTGAACACTGACAGACTTGGGACATCGACCGCCTCTCTAGGAAGCCTGTTTGACCACCCTCTCCGTGAAAAAATGCTGCCTAATGTAAAGAAAGGCTTCCTAATGCAGACTTCAGTTAATGAAGAATCGGTTTGTGTCTTGTTTCCAGACTAATAAGTTGTCAACTTTTTTAAAGGTGTTTCTTTAAAGGATTTTTTTTGAGCTACTCCAATCTGTCTCTTCATTAATGCGTATAAGTCTGTTTATTAGTGATGATAAATATAACATTTTCTATGCAGCTGTTTCCTACTTTTAAAATCAATTATTCCTCTCCCACATGGGCAACAGATATGGAGATAGAAGGGTTTTACTGCATCCTGCCGTGTTTGAGACATAATTAGTTGGGAAGGTGCCACTCCAGATCCTTTTCACATGTACAGTTCTCCTTTTAGCTCACTTTTGGTACAGTTGTCTATCTTTGAAAGTTTACAGTGATACAGTTTTTGTTTGCAAGAGATTAATGCAAATCAACATCTTCACTCTGATTTTAGTGCACAAAGCAAGAAGGGGTGTAGGAGAACTTCCTTATGCAGGAAGGTTTACTCCCAAACACAAAGTAACTCATAGAATAAATAGCTAGATTAAATTTTAAAAAGCTGTCCTACTACTTGTCAATAAGGTGTTGACCACAAAATACATTTTCCTAGCTAAAGAGCTGTCTGTTACAGGGCTTCCAGTTGGAAAGGGGTTGATGTACCACCAGTTGACCTCCCTGCTGCTTTATTTGGATGATGCATGTCTGTGTCTGCATCTCAATGGAGGGCATTTTTTGTCAACAGATACTTTTATTTTTTTCTTAAACTGCTGGCTTGTTCAGGGTGTCTTCTAAGCAATCTGTTTTGGGAGAAGCATTTGAGCAGAAGTCTTAGGATTTTCAAGTTGGTACAAGGTTCTTCTTGATGTTTACTGTCTTTACATGTGTAGTCTGTGTGCTTTGGAAAGTGTTTCCCAATTGCTCTTGAACATTTTGTGGAGAAGACCTGATCACAGCTCTCTTTCTTTTGTTAACTGTGGAACTTTAGAAGGTAATCTGACTTGAATTGTAATTCCTGCCTTGTATTAAGAATTTAAGAATTCATAAACTAAACCTATAGAGGAGCTTGCATTTTTTTTTTCCTGCACTGTTGTGCTGGGAGAAGCCTTGGCGACTTGGACATAAGATTTACCTTTCATGGTCCTACATTAAAAAGTCTCTAAAGAAACGTATATTAAGAAAGAGGCTTGAACAAGAAGAGAAGGATAACTGTTGGCTGAAATTGCAGAGATACCTTAGGGAATGTGGGTGTACTTCAGAACAGTTGAATATGTATCATAAGAATGTTTTAAGCTCTGAAGAATTTAATATATTACTTTTGCAAACATAGCATTTAGAAAAATATTTGGTATGCTGCTGTTGGAGGGGAGTAAAAATGGTCTGTAACTGATGATTGTCCAATTATTTTTCTTTCAGTACAACAACCATGAAATTCGTTCTGGAAAACACATTGGTGTATGCATCTCTGTTGCCAATAATAGGCTTTTTGTTGGTTCTATTCCTAAGAGTAAAACTAAGGAGCAAATTGTTGAAGAATTTAGCAAAGTAACAGGTAAGTCGATAACTATGTTTTGTATAGCTGGAGGGATGTCAAACATGATCAGTGATGAACTCTCTTCGCCATCTTTTGGCTTATGGCTGAATGATGCTGAATTCAAATTAAGACCACTTAGCATTTGTTCTAACCTGGTTGTTTTTATTTTTTTCCAACTGTTGTACTGAGGGCTGAAATATTTGTGATGAGACTAGATTTGTGTTTCCAAGTTTTACCTAGAGAAATAAGTGTGTGATGTTTAAAAAAAGCCATTCAGAGAAACAGAGGGTTTAATTATTTCAATCCTAATGGATGTTTTAAAACTTCTCAAGGCAAAACTGAAGCAGGTTGGATGTAACTAGTTTTGTGCTTCAGAATTCCTAGTGATTTGATAAGGATCTCTTTTTAGTAATTGCATATACACTGGCAAAGGTAACATTTGATGGCTTTCTTTGTTACTGAATGATATACTTTAGTTTCCGTGGAGCAGCACTGAAACTTTTTAGATGTCTTAAAACCATGCAAGTTTGACCTTGTTGTTTAGACATCCATGGAAAAAACACATGCTGAGCAGTAGGGTGACTGAAGGGTTTAAGAGGAGAACTGACAAAACATAAGTTTTGGCTGCCCTTCTTTTCTCTGCTCAGTTAGAGGAAATGTGCTCTTCCATAACTACTAAGCTTTCTTCACTTAATAAAGTGAAACCTAAGTTGGGGTAGTCTGTCTCTCTCTGAAAATTTTGGTCTGGAAGGTAGCAAAATTTTAATGTGTACATGGTCTCAAAAGTCTAGTGTGTTCCTGCTTTTTTGGAACCACTTGTCAGATGCATACTTACAAGAAAGTTAATCCCTACCTTATAATACAAATTCACGTATTGAAGCCGTATAACAAATAAATATTTTGCTTGATTTTAGAGGGTCTTACAGATGTCATATTGTATCATCAGCCTGATGACAAGAAAAAGAACCGGGGTTTCTGTTTCCTTGAATATGAAGATCACAAAACTGCTGCCCAGGCCAGACGTAGGTTAATGAGCGGCAAAGTGAAAGTCTGGGGAAATGTTGTTACGGTTGAATGGGCTGACCCTATAGAAGACCCAGATCCTGAAGTCATGGCAAAGGTAATAAAGCTATAAGGGAACCATAATACATTTAAAGTGCCTTGTTCAAAGTAAGTACTTCCTGACATTGGCCTAAGTTTAAATAGCATCTTTCAGCCCTCTTGACAGAGGTGTTGTAGGTGAGATGATAAGAATACACTGTGTAATTGATGAAATTTTAAACACTCTTGACTGTTGTTATTTTGTGCTCCCAAGGCTGAATGTTGAACATGGTTCTTGCCAAAATGTCGTGTAGACCTGATGTACTTAATTCCTCATCTGGTAGTGGTGGTGGTGACTCTCAAAGTTAAAATGGTTTTGTAGCTTAATATTTGGAGGGACAGAAATCTAGATATGATCACAGAACAAGCCTTCATTCTTTTTAACCCTGGAACTGTGTGTTTATCACTTCAGAATTGGAACCTGTCAGTAAGACACAAAAGTATTTTCAAAGTTGCCTGTAGCAGTTGCTTCCGAAGTTAGTCAATTGCTTTCTGTTTGGTACTCTATTTTTAATTTGGGAGGTGGTTAATGTCTTCAAATATTAAGACTAGTAATATTTTGGATTTCAGATACTTCAGTGAAACTGAAGTCTGACTTGTTAACATTTTGAAGTACGTTGTACCGGTTGTTTTACATATGTGTGATATTTTTCTGGAAATGAATTACCTGAAATTTTTTTATGTGATAATGCCCAACCCTGTCTTTTTTCAGTTTTGTTGTGTAGCTGAGTTGTTTAATGGAAACTCCTAGCTAGCCCATATCCTTATCTTTTTCTCTTTGCTTGCTTTTTGTCTGTGCTTTTACTCTCATCTGAGACACGTCACTTGCTGGAGTCCTACTTTGATGGACCTAGTAAGATAGCTTGGCTGGGATCTCCTCTTTGGTGAGCCATAAGGGAAAAGGGTTGGGGTGGGGGCTCATTTTAGGGAAAAAGCTGCTTTTGTAATACAGGTATTACAGAAGCTTTTGGACTACCCTGTCTGCAGACTTTATTTTTCTTGCCTGGCATCATAGACTTACCAGCAGTGGGGATGAGTCTTGCAGGTAAAATTTGTCGAAGGTGGCACTTCCTAAATATGGCGGCCTATCTGTTCAGTTTCTTGGCTCAAAAGAGAAGAGACCTAATCCAGCAGACTTAAAATAGATAAAAAAGCTGACATGACTGAATAGATGAACAGGAAGTAATAGGGGACATAATTGGGTATCTTTCCTAAGTGAGTTTACAGGTGTGGGGAGTGAACAGCTAAGTAAGGTACAGCTTGATAGTGGTTTGCCCCACTTAATGTACAGTTTTTTGAATGTGTTAATGCCTGGAATTGTTTTGTATTTGAAATGGGACATGAAAAGGGAAGAAACATAAGTATGGAAAATGTGCATAAGATCAACTTGTATACTTCTGATGCCATATGCCAAAGATAGGGCATGGAGCTTGGGTTGAAGACATATAGAAAAGTGAGACTATGTGAGAATGCTGAAAAAGTAGAGAATGTCTAGCTTGTGTCTGAAGGCAGAAGTTGAGACAAGCATTGGTGTCTGTCCTGTCTCACTGACTGTGTACCTTAGTTTATTCTTGCAACAAGGAAGGTCTGTCCTCGCACCTTGCTTGACCACTTACTGTACATTTGGAGAAACTCTGGCACTTCTGGAAGTGTTAGGTTTACTTTCTGTTGTTTATTGCTGTCTTTCTCCTGAAAGAAATAGCAGCTGAGCTGCTGCTGCAGTCGGTCTCCCACATGTGAGCTGAAGGCTGGCTGTCATTGCTTCTGAGTTCTGTCAGTTGGGACAAAAGGGACAGCTGTTGACCCTTTTTGTCTTAGACATCCTGGTGGTAGAAGGCTCTGAAGGAAACACTGTGAATAAGAGGAGTAGGTTGCTTTTATCAGAATAATAATCTGAGTGGCAGTTTTCTTGTCAAGCCTGCTAGAAAAGCAAGTCTGTAAGAGCAGACTATGGGGAAGACAAATGCACCTTTGTAACCAGAAGATGAACAGTGGTGTTCTAAATACCTTGCAGAAGCAGCTTGTCATTTAATGAATATATGGACACCTACTAATTTAAATTTCTGAAATGTTTACTTAAGCCTTTTTTCCTTTCTCTTCCAGTCTTTTGCTTACATGTTATGGAGAGTACTGTATGGATGCATACTTTAATTTTAAATGGGCTGTTACTTTAAATATGAAGTACCTTGAGCATGGTGAGGTAGAAGGGTAGATTCTGAAGTTAGACATGTGTGCTATAGATTAGTGCTTGTACTGACACATTGGAGTGTAGTTGGTTAAGTAATTGATTTCTGGTCCAGCGTGAACTTCTTTCCAACTTCCGGTAGCTGTGTTGATAGCTTAATTTCTCTGAAGTGTTATTTTGATACCTCTTACACCTGTAGTGCAGATAAATTTCTTAATGTTCTACTTGATTTCTGTAGCATGGCTGAGGCTACAGAGGACACGCTGGAGTGGCAGGTTAAACAGCTAAATAAAGTCTTATGCTTGTAGCTGCCTGGTAGATTACAGGACAGGAGACAGGGCTAGTAACCCTTAGAGAATGTGATAGTAAAGTCTGGAGTGTTCGTGCTGTAGGCTTAGGAGGAAAAGGAGCAGATCCCAGAAGTTTTGGGGTAGTAAAGTCTTAAGCAGTTTTAAAAGCAGGTTCTGCCTTTACGACAAAATACTGCTGCTGGGTATATTGCTTGTTAGGTGTGTATTTATGGATCCTTGGTGGTAAACTCTGTTGAGCCTTAATGATGAGGACTTCTTCCTTTATCTCCTCCCCTCCCTGCCTTTATCTCCTCCCCTCCCCCCTAAGATTGCTTAAATGAAGTAAAAATGGGTTCATCCTTATCTCACCTATGCTTTAAACTGCCTCCTAGCTTTGACGTCTTCTTTGGTTCAGCTGTGCTTTTAATCTGTAACATGACCAAAAGTGTTAAAAAAATTTAGCTGTTGGAGATTAATGGATTTATCTACACTGGAAACAATTTAAATTAGTTGTTTTTTACTTCTTTAAAAATGTTGTGTTAGTAGGTGCATCTTGTAACAAAAAAGTGCTGTTTTTTTAGGTTTTTAATAATGTCTGACACTGTGTCAGTTAGTGTGGATTTATTAGCAAAGGCTGCTTAGGGTTCCTCATGAGATTCTAGTTTTTGTCCTTTCTTGAAGTACAAGAATAAGGAACGTTTGTTTGAAAGTTCATGTTTTTTAAAACCACTGATTACATTATAAAACTTCAGTAATTCATTTTAATGACATAAAGTTAAGGTAGCAATTAGGATAGTTTACTAAAAATTATTTACATGTGGGTTACAAGAAGTAATGGCTGGTCTTACCATCAAGGCATGTAGGAGAAGCTTAACATAGTCTAGGAAGCAACTTTCCTCATGGAGCTCGCTCTGACTTTCGTCATCTGAGAATCAGCGAGAGTAACTGTTGCCAAAGACTAGAGTTGATAGACTGGCTCGTCTTTGTGGTCTGTAGTATCCCTTCCTGCAAACTCTGCGTACTATCCTAGTTTGGCTAGTAGGTGAGACAAATATTTATGGAAGTGTGTCCCGTTTATTTGTAACGGAATTACATAGTGATTCTTATAAAAAAGGTGTCGGAGTTTACTGACTTTGTGTATATGGTGGGAGTAGAGATGATAGCTCTGCTTCAAAAATTGAAGCATGCCTTCTTTGGTCCCTTCATAGCCTGTGTTACTTCAGGGTTAGTAGTGGGAAGTCGGTGCTGCCATGTAAAATGTTCGCTTTTTGTTATCAGCTAATTTGAAACCACTAGTAGTGGAGGGGGTGTGAGCAGAAGTTGCAGGTCCTTGCAGCTGATGTACAGCTGCATTGTAGGAAGGTAAGACTGAGCATTCTTTGGCAGTAGGAGGTGACTAGGCTCTCGGGCATGGTGGCAGTGTGTGGAAGGGACCCTCCCCAATAAGTCAGAGGCTTGTAAATTGTGAGAACTCATGGGTGACATCATGCAAGCATGCTAATGCACAGTTGTTTAGTGCAACCTCAGTGTGGTATGCAAGGACAAGTCTTTGAATACTAATGGGTCACTAACATATGTGATTCTGGGTGTCCAGTGTATGTTGTCTGCTATATTTAATAAGAATCTAGTTCAAGCCTTTGCCAGACTGCTCTGTATTTTTTTTTATTATAAGCAGGTGGTGGTTGATGAAGTGATATTGATGATTTAGTCAGTATGAGGCAGTTAACTATGGAGATATGCCCTGTTGAAAGATAACTGACCTCTCAGATCTTAAGTGCGTAGCAGTCTTTGTGTAGCTTAAGAGCCGTATTGTATGCTTCAGAGAGCTGGGGGAGGGAATAGACTTTCAGAATTATTTGGGAGGTGTCTGTTCCTCATTCGTCAAGGGAAGGACACAGTTTGACTTGTGAGAAAGTCCAAGGGTGACTTGGCAGTGTCAGCCTTCTGTCTGCGTTCTGTCTTCTAGCCGTGGATTCAGGTCACTGAGTGTTCCTGAGGCAAGCACAAGTCTGGATGCTAGGTATTTGGTGTAGCTATAGCATGAGAGCCACAAGTTAAGCAGCTTGAGAGCTGCAAGCGGGTCACCTCTGACCTAGATATTATAGTGATGACTGTTCCGCAAACACCTGAGCAAAAACCTGTCTAAACAATGAATGTTTTGATAAGTTAATTATTTTGTGTGTAACCAATCCTGGTTGCTTTCTTTCAAGTTTTAAAATGTTCTGAGTTGACAGTTGCTGCTGCTAGGATTCTTTTAAACATTAACACAAATTGGATTGACTCTCAGGATACTAATACTTATGTAACCATGTTTGAAAACAGATTTAATATTTCTGTCAGGGAATTTTGGAGCTAACTCATGCTGTATGAATATATATATTGTATATATGTAAATATACATATGCATGTATATAAAATGCTTTACAGAAAACGTAGTGATGTTTTCAGTACTGCCAATAGTAATGACTTGCAAAACTTCATGTTGTGTTTTGGAATTAGAACTTCTAAGTCCTTGTTTGTTTGGTTTTTTTTTAAGGTAAAAGTTTTGTTTGTACGCAATCTTGCCAATACTGTAACAGAGGAGATACTAGAAAAGGCCTTCAGTCAATTTGGAAAGCTAGAGCGAGTGAAGAAGCTAAAAGACTATGCTTTCATTCATTTTGATGAAAGGGATGGTGCTGTAAAGGTAAGTGAAGAGGACTGTAACTGTGTGTACATGGAAGTAGTGACAACATAACACTTAGAAACTGTATGCTTCTTTTAACTTGAGAAAAAGCTCTCTCTGGAGAAATGGTGACTGGTAACTTTGATCTCGGGGTGTCTCCTAGGAAGATGCAGTTGCTAGATTGAAAGGTGTATCTTAGATGCACCTATCCTAATTAATTCTGCTGATGATGATAGTCAGCAGAAGATAATCATATGTGTTATCATATTCAACTTCTGGGACTTCAGTTTCATAACTCTTCTCACCAAATTATTGGTAGAATCTAAAGCAGTTTCTCTAGGGCAGGTGATAACAACTTAGGTAATCTTGTTTTCCAGGAAGAGAATAACTTTTTTATGGTGTGGAATAAGCACCTTTTCTTTTTGATGAGATGTGCTGGACAATTGAATAGTTGTCATTCCTGGATTTTGCTAGCCTGGTCTTGATGTTTTTTTTTCTCCTGTCATCTGTCGTTAGGAAGAGAAAGTGTAATTCTTCCTGCCTATAGTGTATCTGGTTTTTATGTTCTGTGGAAGGATGCAGGATACGTCCCTCTGCAGGGGAGGGGTTTCTGTTTTTCTTACTCATCCACATGTCTTAAAGCAGATGTTTAGGAAGATGATGGAAGGAGTCTTTTCGTGGGATACATATCCTGTCAAGGCTTAGCTATGTAGAGTCTCTGAAAGCGTTAGAATCTTTAGGATTCTTCTGCTTGAATTTAACTTCTAGCAATTACTGTGACCCATGGGAATTTACATGTGTGTGTGCTGGTGAGTTTTTTGTTTTTGGGTTTTTTGGTGGTGGTTTGATTTGGGGGTTTTTTTGTGGTTTGAATGAGACAACTAAAATCCTAATTTTTGGCTTCTGGTTTAAAAAGAGTTACCTTTATTACAAGTGAAATAAAGGAAAAAAACATAGACTGATTTCTAGCTTTAGTAGTGTTTGCATGTGTGCTGACATTAGAAGCTTATTCCCTTATTGCAAAAGCTGTACTTTCAGAGGACAGTTCCATCACTTCATTAATTGAAACAACTTGAAAAGATTTAAGTTTATTTACAGTTTTGAGTGGAAGATTTCTAAACTGATACATGCAGTCCTGGGTTTGAGAGCCAAGTTAGGAGGAAACGCATAACTCTGGAACCCATGATATTATGCTGTCTGATTATTTTAAATTTTTTTTTTAGCTTTATATTGTTGTTTTAGCTCTGGCTAACAAATTTTACAATGCATACTCTAAAAGATAGAATAAAATTAATAACTTCAGATATGCTTAGAAGTATATTTAAAGTCTGGTTAATTCCTTTAGGCAATGGAAGAAATGAATGGCAAAGATTTAGAGGGAGAAAACATTGAAATTGTTTTTGCTAAGCCACCAGATCAAAAAAGGAAAGAACGGAAAGCTCAGAGACAAGCGGCTAAAAATCAGATGTAAGTGTAAATGCATGCACATGTGTTGTATTACTTCTGAAAGACGTGTACGCTCCTACAGAATTAGAACTTCTGGGTATTTAGTAGGTATACTATAGTGTATGCAGCTTTTTCTGGCCTGAAAGTGTTGGATTTATTAAAGTTGTTTGCATTTTACTTAAGATCTAGTAATGGTGTTGGTGAGAATTCAGGTGCTGTTTTGTTCTGTGCATTGAGTGTGAGAGCACCATAGGAAATGTTTGAAGGTCATGAAACATAAAAAGCAAGAAGTGTGTATTCTAAACTTCCACATACTTCTGCTCTGATATGTCCATTTGGATGAATTTAGCAGTATGTGCTGCTCCTAGCAGGCTTAGCAGAACTGATACAGCCAACCCCCCACCCCCGTTTAGTAAAGTACCTGCTGAAAGGAGTATCCTGACGTTCTTTTTTGATACTTCCAGAAGTTAGATCTGCTCATGAAGCTTATAAACCCATACTAATAGATTTCTTGCACTAATAAATGCTGAACATGGCGGGGGGGGGGGGGGGGGGGAAGCTATTTCTTGCTAGTGTGTTCTGCTTAATATTCTCATGTGTTTTTCTTCCTGGATATCTT
>NW_010119127.1:22500-30451 GCF_000699245.1 Pterocles gutturalis
GCTACTCTATTTCCCCAATGTGTTCAACAAAATCCTTAACGTCTAGCATGGTATGTTAATAAAGAATAAAGTTGTTCTTTAAAAAATCTGCTTTAAGTAGATTTTTCCCCCAAGTTTTCTTAGTTAAGGATTCCAAATATGGTATTCACAAATTCTTGCATTTAAATTTTAACTGCAGTGGTCTAGATGAATACCATCATTGGTATCCTTAAGTTTTATTTCTGCTCATGAAGGTTAATCATGATTGTCTATATAGTAATCACTTATGAATTGTGTTCAGATACAGCAGTTTCAGGTGTAATCATCAGAGCTGGTTAGTCAGGCATTCCAGATAGTGGTTCTTTTCAGAACCTTTTTTAAAGGGTTGGTTAACTACCTCAGTAGCAGAGGATTGAACTATACCCTGTCTGTACTGTACATAGAAAATCTTTGTAGATAAAAGCAAGGCTTGTTTAATATGATATGAGGGTAAGATTATAATATACCAAATGTAACATTCTTAGTTGCCTTTAGTTCCAGAGGCTTTGTAAGACTTCCTCATGACCATCATAACAGGCCTTGCTTTTGTCGTATTTTGTGGCTGAAAAAGCAGCCTTGCTTCTTCAGATATTGTAGTTATTTGGATGTATAATAGTTTAGCAAGATGTTACTTTTGTAAGACATCAGATGTTCAAAAAAAGTGCATCAGCAACTTGTACTAAATACTGCAGTGTCCCTTTATAAAAGGTCAGACTAAAACTGACAACTGTACAGTGAAGCCTGACATTTGGATATTTTGAAGTTTTTCATAAATCATAGAATAGTATATGGCTGTAGTTTAGCTTTTTAGGTAAAAGGTATGTTTTCATTAGTGCATTTCTTACTGCTGATCACTGTAAAAACATGTGGATCAGCTTTCCATTTCTCTTACGCAGATCATGATAACCTGTAGAGTAGAGTACAATCATTTGTGCTATGTTTTTAATTTTCTAAAGCACCTTGATGACAGTGAGTGTTTAGTGGTGAAGCATCCTCTATTGAACTACCCTTAAAAAAGACAAAACAAAAACAGAAGAACCTTGCCAAGTCCAACTTCATATAGGTAAGATAGATAAAATTATGACTTACTTTGGACTTGGCATAAAGAGCTTCCCTTAACCCCCTGCCCAAAGGGATACTGCAGTTATACTACATACCCATAGGCACCACAATGAAAATTGAAGCTTATACCTAACTAAGGTTTTATACACACCAGTTCCCCCAGTAAATGCAAATTTTAACAAAATTAGACATGTCATATGTTGAAAATGCTCATGGCAAACAATCATTTTGCATTCCTGCAAATAAAATTGTTTTATACTGTAAGCTGGAGGCGAGTGTAACTTATTTTTGTAATAAAGTTTTTATTTTTTTTATGTGTCATTAATATAAATGTGTGTTAGTACAGAGATCTTCTGGTTAAAAACTTAGAATCGCACACATTTCAGTATGTTTACTTGTATTTACATAATTTTTAGAATAGTGGTTGCCAATAGCCTGTATGTTTCACTTTTTTTTTTGTTATCTTAATAAACCATTTTAGTATGTTGTATGTCAATTACTGGGATAGCTGGGACATGAAGTGTAATTTAAAATTGTCAAGTATTCATTGGAATATGTAAATGTGCCTTGCCAGTTCTGAACTTTAAGAAAAAGTAAGTGAATGATGGTGAAACAAGTAGTCAATGCATGAGACATTTGCTACCATAGTTTCATATACGGCCCTTGCTAAAGAAAAGTAACTCTCCTCAAATTTGAGCATAAAAGTATACAGTTGCGTTAGCTTCTGAAATTTCAAATCTAGTGATAGAATATTAGGCTTATGGAAAGTGGGTTTGCTAATTGTAGCCTTAAGTATAATTTTGAATTTTAATGTAATCCTTGGTGCTGGCATTCCCAGTGCCAAGGAGTTTAAATGCTCCCTTCAAAGAGGTTGCCATGCCTACTGGCACTTTTACTGTCATATGGTTTTATAAGGAACGCTGTCAAGATGTGGAAACCAATTTTGAACTTGCTATAAAATGAAAACACTGGGGGCTGTAGCAGAAGGGAGGTCCTCAGATTTCTTAATCTTGAAATCTCTCCATTGCTGGAAAACTTAAAACACTTGTGGGATCACAAGTGCTAGTGACTAGTTCTTAGTCTGGAAATGTGTCTGGGGCTATAATAAATTTATGGAATTATAAGAGTTGATGGAATTGCATAAAACCATTGCTATTAAGGCACTACACGTGTTGAAATTGTGGATCGTATCCTTAATTTCAGCTCTGACAAAAACATGGGGGACTATTGTTAAAAAAAAAAAGCAAAATTGACAGGAAAGTGTTTGTTGTTAATGGAATGCAAGCAATGGTGAGTGAGCAAAATACCAAGATCTTGACAGTGTTCCCTCTAATTATGAACTCAAGCCATTATAACTTTTAAAATTAAATATGATTTGCACTGTTCTGATATTGGTGCAGTTTTTTAGCAAAATGATCAGTAAACTAAATTGCATGTGATGATTAATATGTGGGGGGAAAAAAACTAAAATCAAAAAATGTTATTTTCAAAACTTTGTGTAAAGAAAAACCATTATTAAGTGGAAATACTGGTGAGAATGGGCAACTGCATATATACAGCTTCAGTTTGGTTGCACTTGGGTGTTGGTAAACTTGAAATGTTCTACAGCAATAATGCATCTCTTATGGGGTACTTTGGTGACAAAAGGACATACACCGTTCTTTTTGGCATGTTGAAGCTAAGTGTTGATTTAATGTGTTCTGCTGCCTCTGTTTATTCTCATAGGAGGCTTTCTTTACTGAAACACCTGCAAAGGTTTGAGTATATAAGCTAGCATAGTTCCACATTGGTTTGTAAAGTGTTCCTAAATTTGAAGTCTAGTTTAATTTTAACAAGAAATCAAACTGCTGCTGCTTAACACTTCTCGTTTATAAACACTCCAATACACAGCTTTTTAAATTATACTCTTGTTTTAATATTCTTTTTTGTTTGAAGGGTTTCATAGAGGACATACAGCTGTACTTCTCTTTAGTGTTTAAAGAGGAGACAGGAGATTTGTTAGAACTTAAGTTTGTGTTTTTAGTGTTGGAGGAAGGCTGTTATTACAGATACTAAGACAAGTTTCTGAATTTCTGCGTTGTACAACTCTTACCTAAAGACTGTCTTAAAACAGAATTAGTATTCCTTATTTTAGATTTTTGGTGGTGGTGAGGGGCATGGCAGTCTAAAATAAACTTAGCCTCCTCTGAAGGTAGGATTCCCAACTTAGTATTTCAGGCTGAAATGTTATCTATGGCTGCAACTTTTTTTCCCTTGTGCCTTTGATAATTCTTCAGAGGCTTAACTTCCCTGTTCAGCATAGCAGTTGTTCAAAGCTTCCATACGGACTTTTTTTTTAAAGGAATAAAACTGAAAGGCAGCATGAACATAAACACATGTAACATTTTCTGAAAAGTGTTCAAATTGATATTATTCCAGAAAATTAGAACTGTTATTCTCTCACTTGCTTTAGTGAAAACTTAATGGAAAGTGTAAATTGTTTAAAATTGAATAGCAAGTTTTGGAAGTAGGCAATAAGGCAATAAACTTTACAACGTAGTGTTCTGAGAATTGAAATTGGTAAAGTTTGGAGCTTGAGTTTGTGTTCATAGCCTGATGTTTGTGAATCCGAAATTTATGACTGACTTTGCTGGATTTAAAAATCTGTCTTTGCCAAGTGTCTTGCTGAATTAACTCCAGCACCAGCACATGACATCTCTTGGCTGGGGCTAGCTAGTTGCATTAGCTGGGCAGAGGAAATGCCACATTGTGCTTTGTCATTTGCTCTGTCAGATAAAAATGGTGTGTGGCAACAGGAGAGGAAGTCAGGTTTAAGATTCTTTGATTCTTAATATGGGTAGTGGGGGGAGAAGGAAAAAATTATTTTACAGCCATCTAGTGCAAACAAACAAAGCTTCTGAGAAGCTCTGATGTTAAACTTTTTTCTGGGAGACCGTTTTTCACCTAGTTATCTGGTCAACACTTTGCAAGTGTTTAATTATACTTGAATTATAAAATCCACAGGATGAAAGAGTGACTTTTTCTTTGGTGCTCCTTTGCCTTGACTGTTAAAATAGATTTGTTGAAAAGTGCCACTAGGATTAGCTTGTTAGTTTACTTGGAATTTGGAGAGAGGGGTAATTGTCTCATGTAATGATACCTTTTTCTTGACAATATATAACTGGTTACTAGTTTTTTCCACAAACATAAATATTTTTTAAATGACCAGCTCCTGAGTGGATGTTGCACAGCTGAGCTCGTCTGGAAACACTGGGTTACGTTGATTGTTTAAAGCTATCTTCATGTAAGCTTCTTTAGATGGTTAGACTTGCAGGTACCTGGTAAAAGCTTTTTTTAAAAAAAAAAATCTGTCACAGTCTAGAATTCTAAATACAGTCATAGTATGTAGGTAAAAGGTAATTAAATAAGGCTTGAATATTTAAAGTTTGAATCACAAGATACATTTCAGTTCCAAGAGTTGTTTCATTCCTGAATGTTAATGAAACTTAAGTGTCTACTCCAAAGCCAATAATTTCTGATGGTCATTTAGGTAAAATTTGCAGTGTCAGAAATTTGGATTCCCTCTAGTCTGTGAATGATACATTTGGTTGATTAATGGCAACAGTTCACTACCTCTTTGTGCAGTTAGTGTGGCAATACAGTTTTACTTGTTTTGGTCACTAACATGTAGAAAAGACATTGAATCTTACCAGTTATTTTCTTTGCACTAAGGAAGTTATGAAATGCATTCTCAGTTCTGCTACACAGCCAGTAGAATAGCCTATGCCATTTGACTGCACAGAAGATAATGGTAAGTACAAATAGACATTCTAGTACTTCAATGACTAGCAGTATCTAAAATCCAACTTTGGCAGACTGTTTTAATTGACTCCTTATCTGCAGTTAGGTTGGCGGTTTTAACTCCTCAATTTTAGAGTATCTGCTTCAATGCTAAGCAGATGTTGAGTGTAATCTGATACTGTTTCAGATCTAAAAATCTTCAAAATGCTTGATAGATAATTCAGTATATATTTTTAAACTGATGGGTTAGCAATCATAGTAGTTTAAGCTGTTTTCAGTGAACACAGCCAGTCATTGAAAGCCCCAAACTGAATATATCAGGTGCCGAGCTCCTGGTTCCAAGTGTAGCATTTTCAGTATTCTGCTCTAAAGTAACATTTCTCTGATTTTTTTTTTTTCTCTCTTCAGTGAGACAAAGAAGGCAACCAACTCTGACGCTAGTAGTGGTTATTTAAAAACTGCATTACTAAACGTGGCTGATTTGGGATTAAAAAACTTCCTCTGAGAATTCACCAAAGGCAATTTATAGATATCCCAGTAGTAAATTAGGGCTTTTCTTAAGGTGCTATTTCAGCATATTTAAGAATGAAGCTCTGTATTGCAAAACACTGGTGAGAGCTAGCATAAAAAAAAAATCAGTTAATATTTTCATCATGCAGATGTATCACAGTTGAAAGGTGATTTTAATCTTTAATATTACAGCACTTGAGATGATGGATAAAAATACCTAGTCCCTCCATGTGGAAAAGCTGAAGTGGCTATTAAAAGACTGTTCTTCTTTCAGATTGTGGTCAAAGGCTTCTTTGGATAGTGCAATGAAACCTTTTTTCTTCCAGTGCAAACAGTTGTTCTAACAAGCTAACCTGTTTCCGGTCCACAGTTCTCAACAGGATTTTTGAGCTTTGTATGCATGCTTAAATTGATGTTTTTAGCAGAAGACAAACCTCCAGTGACAATCACTGGTATGTATGCGAGTAGTACTTTTGCCAAGAAGTGACCAATATGTGACTTCAACTTTAAAGTAGCCTAGTGAAATTGTCCTTTATTCATATTGCCCACACTTGCAAAGAAGAATGTTAGTTTACACTTGCTTTTGAATTAGTGGGATGCTTAAAAGCTACTTTGAAGAAAAACACTGTATGTACGTTGTTAAAATCTGTCAGAATTTGCAAATTAATAGGCTGCAGGTTTCATGCTAAGGGAAGACTAAACTTGAAGATAAAAGGGGAAAAAATGTCGTAACTTCTCTCACTCTAAGTCCTGAAGGTACCACAAGTTCTAGGTGGCTTTAAACTTCAGCAGTGAGTGCAGTGGAAGCTGGATTCATGTAGTTGAGTAATCTTTGCTGCCTTGCTCCGCTATGTTTTCATAATGGTAACACAACCTCTCAATTTATTTTTTTTAATCCCATTCTGGGATTAACTCCAGTGAGATTGATCTTCCAGTTAAAATTAAGAAGGATCTGGAAGGTTTTAAATCTGTTAGGTTTAAAATAATTTCCTTTTTTGTGTATGTGTTGTTTGCAACTTGGTTTTACAATGGAAATGGTGTAATAAATGGCACTGTGTATTTTTTTTTAATGGTATACTAATCTGAAAAACACAGTTTGGTTTGTTGATATTCTGAGCCTCTGACCTGAGGTTGCATGTTCCTATATCCAAGGAAACAGTATTTGTATGGTATGAACTGATGAGTAAGTCTCAGACCCAGTAGTTGGTTCTTTGGGGTAGTTAGTCTTTTCTTAGGGGTTAACTGTTGAAATCAGTACAGATTTCTAATATGAAGTACAGAGTTCTGTTTTCTTAATAGCAGGGTCTAAACTTTTACAGTTTATTGCCCTCAGTGTAACATTTGTAAAGAGTACTGCTTACATTGAGTAATAAGTGAGAAGTATACAGATTAATGGCAGAAGATCATTGCTGATTAAGCTTTTGCCAAGTGAAGCCTCCCAGTTTGTAATGCACTGTGAGGTGCACTGAGGTTTACTTGGCACATGGTGCAGATGGCATTGAGGTAAATCAAGCAGGGGTCACATCTCAGCAAAGTGAGCTCAAAATGCCTTCAGCGATGCCTGTGCTAAAGCAGGCTTTGGTACTGAAGTGTGCTGAAATGCTGCGGTAGCTTTACTGTGGAGTTAGTAAAGAACAGCTAGGATAGTAACTGTGGTACACCTGCAGGTAGATCATGATCGAGGCCCATTTTGTTATCTCTGGAAGAACAAGAGACAGTCATGCATAATGTGTTAAGCATCTCTTAAATTTCTAAATCCTTCTGAAGCAACCTCTTTCTATATTAAGAGACGAAGATTAAAACATGGAAGGTTCAAATTCTATGTGCAGGTTAAAGATACGAGGACACATTAATGTAGAAATTCTGGTTTCAAGATCAAATGGCTGGGTGTAGTTAGAGCCCTCTAATCAAAGCATGTATTTTAGAGTCGTGGTGGTTTTTTGACTTTGTGAAGAAATGCCCTGTAGATATTCAGTCTGTCCCAGGATTCCTGTAATGAGCAAAAATGCATGTATTGGAAAAAAACCCCGAATGCATCACCTCCCACTCCCCCATCTCTTGAAAGGTGTTTAGGTGATGGCTTCAGTATGCAACGCTTTCTAAGAGCATGCAGGTTAAATAGGTGATGTTGAATTCTTAGATAGGGGGCAAGATCAATATGTTAATCTTCTGCCTCTCAGTCACGTGTTAAAATTGATGTAGAGAGATCTTGGGTTTCACAAATGAACTCATTGTGTTTAATGTTCAGATGAAAAAAAAATAACGGATGTCTTGAATCAGACATCTTGAAGGGCAAAAAGCGTCCCTGTGAAAAGGAAAACTTACAGGCTCTTCTGTAAATACCTTTGTTTTTATTAAAGCAGTGATGACAACCAGGAAAGTTCTTCAAAAGAACACAAAGAAGTATATTTGTCTTGTATTTAAAAGGTTGACCTAGGAGTGATAGAATCACAGTCCCCACTTGGGAAAGCTCTTAACAAAGCATGTGCTTGTTTGCTCCCTGAGAAAACATAAGGTAACAGCAGTTGGGAAAAGAAATCTTATATGTGTGGGCACAAGGCAACCATGACATGTGCCTGAA
>NW_010119127.1:30482-33480 GCF_000699245.1 Pterocles gutturalis
TTTGTAGTCTAGTGTTCGAGGCAAAATAGCCAGGGAATCAACCTGGCAAATGACAGTGTAGAACAACTTCATTTAGCTGTGTTACAGCTTTGTAGGATCTTTCCTGCTATTAATCAGTCTCCTTTTCCTGTGAAAGGTAGGCACACTAAGCCAGGCACCATCTAGCAGCCACACCGCGATGGGAAGGGAATGTCAGGTGATGGATCTTGCCCAGATTCAAACATGAGGTCGAAAACAGACACAGGGTCCGTGGATTACATGTCAAAAGGTAAGAAGAACTTGTCCTCACTATCGTAATCCTCAGGGCCACTTTATTTCAGAATAAAATTGCCTGTCCCGAACTAAGTAAGGAAGAAGTGTCAAACACAGCAAAACATAAAAATGCTGAAACAAACCTGTTACAATGCCAAATGCTGCTGTTTCAAATGTCCTGTTCTGAGAGGCGAACGATATCCTAGAGCTGCTGTTTGTAAACCTGCTGTTTTGAAGTGATGAACTAATAGTCTCAGCCCCAAGGAAGGAAGAGCCAGTCTTGAATATCTGATACAGGTGTGCCAAAGATGGAATTATTTTTTCAGTATAGGCGAGGAGTTCTTACTGGTATAACATGTTTGCCACTCATTGCCTTAATCCTTTAAAGAGTGGACAAAAGTAATGAGAAAAACTGTTTCTAAAAGGGCCTGATGATGCTTCCTAATTGTGTGATGCTTGAGGGATTGCTGTGTTCATGGCAAAGCTTGCATGCAAAGTCTTGGTTTGAATGACTCTTAATGCAGGGGACAAATTGAGAATAGGTGGTCCACTTGCAAAGATGGGGTGAATCTGCCAATTCAGCAGCCCCTTTGAAGATTTCAAATTCAGCATGGGCTTAAAGAGCTGCCAAGTACACCAGCTTCTTGTTGAGTTTGTTTTTTCTGGAAAAGCATGCAATACAAGCCCAGCATCCTGAGAGCGCAGTGGCTGATAGTTTCTTGGGACCCTGCTAGGACGTTTCATTAGAGACCTGGTGGTGCAGATAGCCCAGACTTAGTGTATTCAACGCTGGAAGTGGTCTTCATGTGCTCAGAAATGAAGGTACTTAGATTGACCAGTATGTGTTCGCAAACAGACATCTGGGACCTCAAGAGAGAAGAGGCACTGCGAAGGTTGTTAAGCTTTGTCTGAAGATGATGTTCAGTTTCCTGCGGTCTACGCTAGAGTTTACATGTCTTAATATGAGAAAATACACTTTCTTAGTGAACAAAATTAATTTTATTCCAAGGCTCTCAAATGCAAAAGCCTGTATCAAGATAAGGTAGGAGAAGGCTGAAAAAGGAACATGGCAAGGTAGAATATGCTTCCCAAATTTTGGTTTCTGGGATGGTCTCTCCTTACTGAGTTGAGAAAGGATGAAGTATAGGTAAGTTTTTGTATCTCATTCATCAGCACTCAGGATATACAGAAACATTTGTTGTCACAGACAGCTTTCAGTGGGGAAAAGTTGTCGCTTTCTCTGCAGGTGAGCGTGGTGAGCGGCGTCTCTGAAGACTCAGAAATGTTCCCATCTCCCACTGACTGTAGAAGTAATAGGAAGTGAGCATCCAGTGGAGATTGGTGCGTGTTCTAAGTTCTTGGTGAAACTCAGGTGAGCAGCTGTGAACACCTTCGACACAGTGCACTAACTCCATGTCTTCTCACTGACAAAACTGTTCCTCCAGATAATTAATGATTCCTGTTTTGTTTCTTTTGCTGGCTTTTAACTATTCACTTGGGCTTCAGGGAAGAAGAGAGAGTCATTGTGGTATAGATAGCCTGACTTCTCCTCCGGAGCTAACAACTGAAGGAGAAAATCACAGCTGGGCACTGGTCCCCCCATGGTGGTCCGGGAGAACACCAGATACATGGGCTTGTCAGAATTTAGACTGGTATTCCAAGTTTACTGACCATAATATATCCCAGAAACCCTGGGTGTAGACAATACACCACAGTATGGTGACAGGTTAGTACTCAATCTACAGTTTACCATTTCCAAGCTGAATGGGGATGAGTGGAGAACTTATTACTTGTCCTTGATAAATAATGGTTATAAGACTTGTACATGGGCTACTAGGAATCTGGATGATATTAGAGAATCCTTTCTCCGTTTTTATACCTTCTGAAGTAAAATCTACTTTCTCAAGGAAAAAAAATAATTTCTTCTTGCATTGGACTGCACTGATCCCAGCTTGAGGTCTACCTGAGGCCTGACAGCTCTGTGTGTAGTTATGGGCTGACTTACGTGCATCTGTTGAAATCCGAAAGACCTCAATCTTCACTTGCAACTCCTGAGGGGGGAAAAACATACTACAAACTGGGCCAACAGAGAATACCCTAGACTTGATATCAGACTGGAGGACTCGCAGCTTCTTACGTGGAAGAAAATGTTATTGTTTACAGTTTGATATGAAAGATGGTAAGCTGATTTTCATAGTAAAATGCGCCTTTATTAATATTTAATATAGGTATGTATCTGTGAAAGAGGAAAAACTTCATGCCTAGCATTTTAAACCATTTCTTTTGTACTTTGGAAGAAAAACAAAGACAACTCAGGTAGTTTATACAGTAGCAAGTCATTCAGTCACAAATCAGAAATTGATTTAGGAAGTTTACAATACTAAATGTTAATAATAGCCTGTCATACAGTCTCAGACCCTACTAGCTCCAGTGCCTTTCCTAGCTAGAATACTGTTTCCTTAAATAAAAGAGAAAAAGCAAAGCAAAACTAAAGCAAAAGTAATGGAGCACTGCAGAAATGAGCTAAGTCTTCAAAATAGTCCCTGTTTCTTGATTTCACAATTTGTCCCTTTTCCAAACAGCTCAAAGTCTTACTTGCCTAAGCATGCATTCTCCCTCTCAAAGGACGCTTTAGGGAAAACCACCATGCAAGTGGCAAGTGTACACCATAACCAGGAACTGCAGCTGCAGAACATCTGGAGGAATCACAAGTAACTGTTCTTCGCTACTCCGGAAGAGAGAGTGC
>NW_010119127.1:33511-40156 GCF_000699245.1 Pterocles gutturalis
CCTGCTAAGGTATGTCTGCTGATAGGCCCCTGGAGGGATCACCTGCTTCTGCAGAAGCACCATTAATGCCAGTGCTAGATGTGAAGTGGTATATAATAATACATCACTTTTCTATCAAATATATCAGCATTTTTTGGGGAGGTGGGGGCAGGTTTGGCATAACTTCAAGAACTTGTGAGCTGTATCAGGCAGCTGCCCAGCTGATCAATGCTATCTGTAAGGAAACCTGTCCTTGCAGAACTTGGTACTGAGCCCCACTTAAATTCTCTCATGAAAACTATCCTACTCCTCTTGTGGAGCTTTACCATGGAGCTATACACTCAAGTTATACCACAAATCAGTAATTCCGGCAAGCTGCCTTTGTGGTTCAAAAATTTTTCAAAAAGCCTCAAAACTCATCCTTAGATATGAGCAGGGGTAGCCGTCTGTTCGGGCTAGGGAAACAACATTTATGTCCTATTGCTTTTTATTTTCTTTTTTAACCATTCTGAAAATGGATTGGTTTTTTCTCTATATCATTTAAATGAAGGAAAGTGTCAAATTGATTCCATACATCCTCAGCCAACAAATGGTAAACAAAACAATATCAACTGGTTCAGTAACAAGTCCTGTAAAGTGTTTGATGAAAGACTTAACTGAAGGGCAAATACCTTTTTGAGGGTGATAGTGTTGTTTAACTCTTACCCTATACTGCTTTTACATACTGCACGTTGTCAGAGAAGCTGGTTGCTTGAACTAAAAATATCTCCATGGAATTCTGGCCTGACAAAAACACTCAAGGCATTTATTGCTGTATCCACAGAAACTAAAGCAATGGGCTTCAGGATACCAGCTCGCCAGTCACCAGAAAAAACTCGTACAGATCTCAGTGCTACGTCTGGGTTTACACGATCATTATCAGCACATACAAGGGATCTGTTAGTATTAGTAAAAAGCTTTCTTTGATACAAGTTGGCTTACAACAGCAGCCTTTAGTTACAATTAAGTCTTTTTCCCACTTTAGACGAGTCCTGCGTGTTGATGAGTGCTGCATCTTGATTAGCAGCTTCCTGAGTATGTGAAGACTTTAGGTTGGGATTTTTGTTCACTGTTTTTCTTCTAAGGTGGAAAAAATGAATCCATCAAAAACCAGAGTTGTGTCCAAATGAGGAAAAAAGGATCATAGATCTTCATAGGCTAAAATGTTAAAATACCGTGAAGTGGAGCAAAATGTAGTTAAGGAAAAGAAAGCACTAGTTCTACTAATAAAAATATTTTTGAATGCTATTTTGTTGAACAGTTTTGTTCCCCCTGTTGCAGCCTGCCCCTACTCCAGCACTACAAAACAGAGGAGATAGTAAAATTGGAAAAGAATACAAAGAACAACAAAGGTGGTAAGATACAGAAGTGCTCTCATGTGAAGAACAATTCACTAGAGCAGGAATCTTCATTTTGGAAAAGACTTTGCTCAGGTGGCCAAAGTATTTTGATAAAATAAGCAGCAGTTGTGCTGAAAAGGGAATGATTTTTCATAATCTCTTAGGAAATACTAAAACACATGAGTGTTTGGAGAACTGTATCTTCACTTACACAAGCGTAAATAATGGTGGAACTCCTTGTTGCACGATTTTTGTGAATGATAAAAGTTCATAGCTGTTCAGAAAGCAACTTGAAACTTGGGAAAAAGAATCTTTCTTAGGATACCCCCAAGATAGCAAATCAGAGTAAAAGAATGTTCCAGGAAAGTAGTATTCTATTTTTTGTTATGCTTTTACAACTTTTTCCTAGGTATGTATCCTTTGGTGGCCTTCATCAGAAACTGGATGCCCACCTAGTTGAATCTTTGCTGATCCAATACAGCTGTTCTATAAATACATCAAGTATCTGTGATGAAAAACTTACATGAGCTTTAAATTCTCCAGGTCTCATGATAGTTACGAGGCGTAGATGCTGCAGTGCTTTGCAGTGATTTAACAGAAACACGTGTCATCTTACAAGGACTTTTTCTTGACACTTTAATTCAGCTGAAGCAAGGGAACATGGCTCAAGTTCCTCCTCACACTCCTGATTTGAAAACGTCACCCACTCACCTCGAAGCTGGTCAGTGGAAATTCCCTTCAGGAACTGACATAGCTATTTTCAGAGAGTGTGTATCCAGGGCAGGGTTTTCTTTATCCCCAGAGTAAGTAAACAGCTTAATTTTTATTTAGATAGCTCTTAAGTATGTGCTATGGCATTGTTTTAACTATTTGCATTCGTAGAGCTCCTTATTTCTTTTTCTTACAAATTCTTAAGATCCAGCTACCTTCTTCCCCCCCCAAGCCATTCCTCCCTGATCAGCCTGCGTTTTTGGAAGGAATCATGTTTTCAGCATCTTTCCCTGCACATACTGGCCAATTCAGCTACCTCACTTAATCAATTAAGGTACACATCCAGAGAGCTTATCTTTTGCTCAGGTGAACTAATATAAAATTTCCACGGACTATACCTTTCCCAAATGTTGCCACAAAACTAGTATTCATTTTTTTATGCATTTTTCCAATGTCTCCTGTATAGGTCTAGTGCCCCTCTCTATGCATTTTCGTTAATACTGTTTTTGCTTTTTTTTTTAAATTTTGCAGGCTTTTATTTCTTATTGTCTGTAGTCATCTTCTACACCCACCTTGCAACTTTCTGCTCTATATCCTTGTCCTTTAATGTCCCATAAACTGTAGTTTAAACTGTATTTTGACAGGACAAATTAATTTTCATCTCCAATACCTAAATTCTCTCCTATCTAGTCTGTGAAAGAATGTATTCAGAAAAATCGTGCTCATATAAACAATTTGAAGAAAAGTTCTGTATGTATACTAGTGTTGCTCTGACCCTTTTTGCTTCCTCGAGTTACAACTTCCTCAAGGCAAAACTGCCTCTAGCATATAGCTATGTTTTTTTTCTTTCTTCCCAATGGTACATTTTCCCAAACGGATCTTGCTTGTTCCGGTGAAATTCTAACATGTGCTCCTCAGCACCTCTTTCATTTGCTCAGCATCATTCCTGTTGGGCATACTAAACTGACCTTCTGGAAACTGTCTTCCTTGAAGTTGGTTCTTTTACATGCATTTCCTTACCAGAACAGTCTCCCTCTCTTTTCCCCCCTGCAAATCTTTATTCTGCGTGGTGCCAGTCAGTGGCTTCATGGTTTCAGCCCTAAAAACAGCCTGGTACAGGTCTTCTAATTGAATGGTATTTTACAGACCCTTTTAAAAAAGAAAAAAAAAAAAAAAAATTAGGTGGCCTGTTAGACTTGAAACCTCTTAGCCCTTCCCCTTCAGTTGCCTGCTGAATCTTTCTAAACAAAGAACAACAAAAAAAATCTGTGTAATGTCATTCCCCTGCAGTTCATTCCCCTGCAGTTGTGGAGACCAGTGATCTTTTAGAATCGTAGAATCATTTAGGTTGGAAGAGACCTTTTAAGATCATCCAGTCCAACCATAAACCTAACACCGCCAGGTCCACCAGTAAACCCTGTCTTTTCAACACCTCCAGGGATGGCGACTCAGCCACTTCTCTGGCCAGCCTGTTCCAGTGCTCAACAACCCTTTCAGTGCAGAAATTTTGCCCAATCCAGTCTGATCCAATCTTTTGAGAACTATGTCACCCATCGTTTGTTTCTTTGCTTTAATCTTGCAATACTGAGATCCACTGTATAGTCCCATCATGTGGTGGTCCTGGAAGCACATTTAAGAGCCTACACCAGCCACTGGCAGTACACATTCCCACGCAGCTGGCAAGCACATGTGTGGGTGGTGCAGGGAGCCAACTCCCAAATGCCATAAATCTGACTACTAGCAGTTTACGAACTCATTAACAGGCACATGAATGTGACTGTATTTGTAACAGGAAAGCTAATTTTGTTTACCTAAGTGTTAATAATTGTCATTGTACCCCAGTCAATACAGAAATGCATATCAAATGGTCAGCCAATACTCTTCCTCCAAATTTTGTGTTCCTTCAATACAGAAAGGCCATGAAGCACTACTACATGTCAATTTTCACTTTCTTGCATACAACTGAATTATCTGAACTCAGACTGAAACCAGTAACTGTTGGTGGATGCCCTTTAAGTTTTGAGCTTGAAAGTCAAGTCTAAAGTGCCTACTAATGCTTGATTTTTCTTGGGAGTTGAATCACCAACTTCAGTTTCACTTGTTTTTTAATTTATTTAGCTTAGCTATTTGCTAAATATTTAAGATGAACTTCAGAGAAAATTTTCTTCTAAGTGTCTGAAGTTAAGGGAAGCCTTCAATTTAAACTTCTGCAAAGGACCCACAAAAATTATCGTGGACTTGTGGGGAATAATTTATAAAGGAAAATTAGTTCCTCATGGGGTAAATATGAAGGATTATATTATGTAAGTTAGCCTGGACAACTGAATTCTTGAGAAAGAATGTAGTGCTTTGAAAACAATATATTGTAGACTGATTTTTTTTTTTAAGATACTTGAGAGCAAAAGCAGACTTGCAGAGTAAAATAAATGCAATCAGCTGGTGAGAATTGTTATGGTTGAGCGCCTGGTTTAGTAAAACAAGTGAGATTTTTCCAGTTTAAAAAAGCCACTTTGGTAAAAAGAATCTCAGTCTTATAACTGATATTATTCAGCCAACAAATGTAGTTTCATATTTTAAGTTATGCTGAAAATCTACAGTGATGTATTTTTTTGAATGCTAAAAAATGCAGTCTTCTGTTGCTATTTAAAAACACATGGAGAAAAGACTCCATAAGATTACTTGTATATCAGTGAAAGGTCCTTTTACATTTTAAATATTAAAATAAAATCTAGCTTTCCAGAATAACCCAGCCCTGGCCATGTTGCTTCGGAGCCCATCTCCAGATGCATGTTTTCCCCTTAAGTTTTCCAGTTAACCAGAGACTCTTTCCAAGAACTTGGGTGATGAGAGAAAGACTTGCTGTTCCTGGGCAATGGAAAAAGTTCTTATTTCTCATATAACTTTGAAAAGCTTGGTGTTGACAGTATTCCACTTTTTTTCTTTGATACTTTATTTTGTTGGAAAACAAACTTCAGCTCTGTCTTTCAGTGTAGCAGAGCAATCTGAGTAGTCACAGGGGCAAGGGTTACAGAGGGCTATGGGCAATGCTAACGCTGCTGTCTCTGGCTGAGCAGAATGGGATAAAGCAGGTGGTTGTAGCCTCTGCCCAGCAGACCTCAAGTGTGTGAATTGAAGGAAACTGCACAGCTTCTCAGATTATAATGTACAATTAGTGCCAAATGTGAATGTAGCAGTTTTACACTAAATAAATATAACCATGACCCATGATGCTACAAATTCAAGACGCTTTACCTGGAGTAGAGAACACACATGGAAGCAGAAGTTTGACTTCTGTTGCTGCTGGTTTGCTGTGCAGGTACCTTCCTGTGTTACAGATAATGTGATGCTGTGACATCTTTATGAAATATTTTAAGAATTACAGATTTAAAAAAAGTTATTCCCTGTTAAAAACATTGCAAAATAAATAATTATAAATCACAAGCAGTAAAACTGAGGATGAAGTAAGCAGGTAGTAAAAAAAAAAAAGCATTAATTTCCTCTGATGAATAGACTGTATAGAGATTTGCTGTGTGTAGGGACTTTATTTGCTTGGTTTTTTTCTAATGGAAAACGTGGACTGAAGTGAAATTTACTGTGCAGACGCTCTTAAAGAAATTCAATCTGCCTCTGGCCTTTTGCCAAGCTCTCCGAGAAAGGTCAACATACTGAAGTCAAACTGCAGCATGCCACCTGCTTTAGAGGTCAAGGGAAGTGTTGCATAAAATGACAAAACATCTCAACAAAGATTCTGAAAGCTATTTTCAGCTTTCAGTTTCTAGATATTGACTTGCATTCCAAATACTGATTTCTCCTTAACAGCATTGTTGTGGGGTTTTCAGTGAAGATTTGTAAACACAGCTCTTCTGATCAGAGGTATTTCCTATGCACTCACATATCCTTTGCCCAAATGTGCCTGTGTGGGGCTAGTGCAAATGAATATAAAAGGTAACAGCAACTTCTCAAAAAATAAAAGCAAGCACTTCTCCTTCAGCAGGTCTCTCTCATACTTTCTACCACTAAGATTTCCCAGGAGAAGTTGTTTAAGCACTTTGATTTTTGTCCTTGGAGGTAAGGACAGCATTGTGTGGTAACATAACCTAAGACTGAACAACTCCAGAGTTGCTGAAAGCATTCAAGCAGTTTGAAAGCTTGGGACTTAACACTGTATCTGAAGGCAGTTATTACTCTGAAGTTTGCTTTAACTTGTTCTCACTAGCAATAAACCAGTGTATTTTCACTATTTTAGGCTTGTATACTTACAATGCTACATTTCCTCCTCTGTTCCCTTTCTTTACAAGCAATTCTGAAGTTTTGAGAGGTGTTTACATGGCTTTGGTGTCTCAGTCACTCGATTTGGTTCAACTTCTAAATATAGAGCATTTAATCAGATGTGGCATCTTGTGGCCGCTCGGCGCGGGGAGCCCCTGTTGTCCCGAACCTAGGTATTTATAACTAGGTACGCTTTCTGTCATCAGAGATGTCTATTTACAGGGCTGAGCACAGCATGTTACCCAGCACAGCTCCAAATGCCACCCGAGCGCGTCCCCGGAGCGCTGCTGGGAGGATCTCTCCGGGA
>NW_010119128.1:0-3960 GCF_000699245.1 Pterocles gutturalis
ATAAATAAATAATAATAATAATATTGTGCTTGATAGGATATATTTTTCTATTGAAATATATTGACTGACACTTCCTGTGTACCTCGTCTTTAATTCTTATTTTAAATGTGCTGTGAATACCCTCTAAAGTATTTTAAGTTTGTCTGATAAAGATCAGTGTAGTAAACAGCCAGGCTTTGATAAGACATATGAAGAAGTCCGGGGCGAAATTCTAAATGGGCGTTTAGCATCCCACGTTAGCAACAAAAATATGAAGAAAAGTGCATCAACTTGATTAAAAACCTGCTAATGGTCACACTGCAAAAAGAAATAATTGGCATAATTGAATTGTGTTGTTTCCGTTTAAACACGCCTGCTTTAGGCAACACTGGTATTTTATGTTTTACTTAGTAGCATGACTTTAAGTTTCAAAATGAGATCCCATGAAACTTGCAGTTGATAACTTGTTTTTTTAGATTGGCAGAACAGTGTAGTTCTGGGAGTAATCTGGACTGGTTGGTAATACGGATTTATGCAGGCAAAGTATGACTTGGTTGAACCATGGTCATAATGATGCATCTAGAAACAAGAAGTGCAGGGTGTGTTTTCAGAAAGATCCTGGATCCTTGACTGGAGAAAGCACCGACTCTAGAGACAATTTAGAGAGTCAGAGCAGAATAAGTAACTCCTCATGAGCTCCCAGTTTCAGAGAGATTAGTTCAGTCTCTGGCTGTGAAACGGTGCAGGAAAGACCAGAAGTTGGTATTTAGTACAAAGGCTGAAAGACTTGTTCTTTAATCTGTGAAATAGATACTGGAAGAATTCTTAGTGATTGATGTTGATAGTCTAAAAGGGTGCAGAAGAGCAGGAGACAGTATAGAAAAATGTCAGATAAATATGGCTTGAGGAAACTTTGCAAAAAACCCTGTTTATTTCATTGATAATGATCTTAACTATTACTAGGTGCAAAATGCATAAATCCCTTCAGAGGGGGCATAAATATTAGGTGCTAAAAATATCCTGTTAAAGTAGATGTATTTTTGAAAAACATGCATTAGAGAATGTATCACATTTACTGAATTGGAAATATTTGGGGGAGTTTAAAGTTTGACAATAACCCAGCAAAATCTTACGACCCTGTGAAACCTAAGAACATGTGAAACTCTAGGGAAACTGTTATTTTCCATACAGTTAGAGATGCTGAGCGAAGAGTAAAAGCATCCCATTATAGTCCACCTCTGTTGATAAGCAAGGTTGAGGTATCTCTTCACTTTGGAGTGTTTAATTTTTAGTTATTTAATGATTATTTCAATATTATTATTGTATTTTGAAATAGTTGATTTTTTTTTTTTTGGGGGGGGGAGGAGGGAGGTGCTCTATAAAAGCTATAGGCCAGCTTTCGGTGGTCGAGACAGGTCCATCACTGACAAGTATCTTGTGGTATCCACTTAGGCTATGGTCATCAGGGAGAACCCAAGGTATGATGATAGACACTTCAATTAACGTAGTAAAAATTGCTGCCTTGACGGATAGATGCTACACATATGTAGCCAAGCCCTTAACTCTCGAATCTGCATTCCAGCCTGGTTTTGGAACATGTTTCCTTGGTTGTGGCATCTGTGTTTGTTGAGCTGTAGGGCTGCTGCATCAAAGCATCCTGGAGTGAGGATAGGGGAGCCTGGACTTAATTTCAGTTTCAGGCCATAGTTGAAGACAGCTGCAGTACCACTAGTAGAGGGATAGATAGCAAATGAGCTGTTTCATCAGGATTTTATTGTTATTAGCAGGTTGTAGAGGCTATTCTGTTCTTTGCCTACCCAGATCTCTCAGTTTGTGTGTCATACGGAAAGCATAGAAATGGTTCAAGATGACCTGTGTTGGAAACTATTACGTGTTTACGGTCCAAGTTTTGTAAATATTTTCCAGTCCAAATAAATTATTGGCTGGAAAGGAAGTATATGAGAAGCATAAGAATGCGGAATGAACTGGTTTATGAATGGAAGTGTTAAAGAACTTTAAATACCATGTAAATAAATTTCTTTTTTTTTTAATTTTTATTTTTGCAGAAGGAATATCTGGAAGCCAGAGAAGGTGGGCTTAATCTAGTTTAGGTATCTGTAGCTGAATAGGGAACATGATACCTCTTCTATATTCAAAGAGTGTTCTGATATTTTAGGGCAGGATTCATTTGACTGGTTTTAGATATACACTTCCAGGCAAGATAAATTGTATCTTATTGTCTAGATTTGTATTTACTATAATGGAGTATAGCTGAAATATAGATAACAACAATGGACACTGATGAATCCTGTTCAAGATATGTGCTGGAGGACTCCCCCAGGCAGTGCTATATTGCACTTTTCCATCAAAATGCTTGTGCTTTCTGAAATAGCTGTGAGAAAATTATATCCATTCTTCCCAGCACAGCAACAGGAAAGTTCAAGCACTTGATTAATGGAGAATAAAAAATGCATTGTATGGTTGACTGATTTATGCTGAAAAAATGTTGTTTATCTTTAAACTCTCAGATTGCAGGTCAGACTGGATTGTGTAACTTTTCCTTTGTTTCAGAACATTCTGTGCAGATGTGTTTGAACAGATACATCCAAGAAAGATTTATTTCAGACAAAAACTGAGCAGGCTTCTCTGGCTGTTGCCTATCCTAGATACAATCATATGGTCTTGGGAATTGACCCCAGCCCTCATAAATTGCATTGACCTTTATCTGGCGTTTTGGAGTGAGGGGAGAAAAGTTCTGATGAGTGGTTCTGACCCATTTTTGTCAACTTTCTCCCCTTAAGAATGCTAAGTACTTTACTGAAGTTTGCTTTTTGTATTTGTTCATGCACCTTTCTACACAGATGTTGAGTCTTATTTATGTACTTCAGAGAGAAATAATTGTACAGGAAGTATGAATATTTTTAAGTAATTGCCAGCATACCCAGAGTAAATGAGACATTGTTTTTTCGCTTTTTTTGCTAAAGTTGCTTGATAAACTAGTTAACTCCTGAGAACACTTTTTTGTTTCCTTTTTTTATTTTAACATAACTTGGGTATTGGTATTTGGTGAATTTATATTGATTTTATTAAAATATTGAGATCTTTTGTATGGCTTGAAGTGTTAATGCCATGTATATGCAATATATTAAAACAACAGAGCTTCGGTGACTTGGTGAAAATAAGTGATGGAATGCTGGTAACTGGCAGAAGCACTGTGTTTTTACATCAAGTGAGAAGTAGACTTCTGTATCTTTTGGAACTTGTAGTCAACAAACTTATTTTCAAATTAAGAGAAATTGCAAAAATCCATGGAGGAAAGTTTTACAATAGCCTTCTCATTTAGTTTTGGAATTAGGAAAGGATTTTTTTCCTTTTTATAGTCATATTGAAGTATTGAACTGTCCTTTCTAATTTTGTGGAGTGTGTAATAGTTGATAAAGTACAAAATGTGGGACTGAAGCAGTTGAGAGAATATTTATTCATTTGAAGTACAAGACATAACTGTCCTGGTTTCAGCTGAGATAGTTTCTTCACAGTAGCTAGTGTGGGGCTGTGTTTTGGATCTGTGCTGAGGAGAATGTTGATAACATGTTTTTAATTGTTGCCAAGCAATGTTTGCATTAAGCCAAGGACTTTTCAACTTCCTCTGCTTTGCTAGCGTGCAGGTGCAGGAAAAGCTAGGAGGGAGCATAGCCCACAATTACTGGTTTAGGATTTGACCTTACTTTTAGGATTGAGGCCAAAATAGGCCAATGGTATATTCTATATCATGCACGTGATGCCCAGTACGTAGGTGAGACTCTGTCTGGAAGCTCTCAATCTTAGGCTCTTGGCCTGGTATGTCTTTTCTGGGATTGCATTTCCGGGACTCTCCCTGCTCTGGGATTGTTAGCTGGGAACAGGCTGAGCCTTGGTCATGAAGTTGTGAGCAGTTGCACTGGGTATCAGTCACTTGTATATTTGCATATTATTACTATTATT
>NW_010119129.1:0-14095 GCF_000699245.1 Pterocles gutturalis
CGCGCTGGTCCGGCTCCGCACCTCCCGCCTCCAGCAACCCTCCCTGCCGGGGCTTCGGCTCCCGGGGGTGTCCCTCTTGGCTTTTTTCTTTTTTAAATTTTAAGTTTTGGTCTCCTTCTTAGAGGATTGAAAGACTACTTCCCCACCATCGAGGGGGAAAAAGCTATTTTGCTCCTTATTTAGATAAGTTTCAGTTATAGGGGTTTTTTAAATTAATTTTTAAAACCATATGCTTCACCCCATTAAGGTTACAGTAAATCTGCAGTTAGATGCACACACATACACACACACTCATACTCTCTCTCTCTCTCTCTAAATAGTTTATTGCATAATCCTGCACAGCGTGTTCAGTAATGTAACATGCAGCGGTCTGATAGGATCCCACACTGGACTTTTGCTTTATGCAAGAATGAGAAGAAGAGGGGGAAAAAATTAAAGCTTTCAAGTGCTCCCTTTTCTTGATTTTTAAATGATAACTTTCAGTGGTGAATTCTGAACACAGCATGAGGTGCTGCAAAATGTTTTCTTGCTATTGCATCCAGGACAGGGAAGAGACGATTTATATTTGTGAGCTGGTCCTGTGCATCGTGGTGTGTGGAAGTGTTAGAAAATGGATTGTGGTGTACTTGAGACCCAAGGTACTGCAAATCGTTTGCCTTACACAGAATTGTTCCAGTGGGGGCTTACTGTGTTTACAGGTTTGTCACAATATGGTTAGAATAAACACTGCAGTAAAGAGGGAGACAAAAACATTCCTCATAAAGAACGTGACATGTTCTCCTGTCCCATGGAGGCTGCTATTAGGTTTTAGACATAGTTGTCCTCTGCCATGTTTTATTTCCCCTTTTAAAGTTTCACTGTTTGTCTTAAGGCACAGATTCAAAACACTGCATTTCCACTTTATACATGTGTTCTCTTAAAAGATTTGTTTAGATAGGAAACCAATGCTAAGTGTTCTCACTTGAAAGAAATTAAATATATAGAATGATAAGCTCCTGCTAAAATATATAAAAAACACTTAAATTAATAATAAGAACTTGTTCTGAGGCAAAATTCAATTTTACTTCCTATTATGCAATCTTTGCATGTAAAGTTGCTTTAATGCAAAATAGCAGCTCATCAAAAATTCTGTTTTATTGGTATCAAAAATTTATGATATCCTGAGGCATGAGGGGCAGAGAGCAAGGTAGGAAAGCTGTGTCCTTTTACCAAGTTTAGTGCTTTCTTTAAAGAAACATCTCAAACTTATTTCTTCTCCCTTCTTCCTCGTTTTTGGAGGCAGTGGCTGAAGGTTTATACCAGAGCAAAATCCTCCACTGCCAATGTCACGGTGCAGCTCTAATACACCGTTTTGTTATCGATACCCTCTCTGCAGACTCTTGCTTTCCCTGCAATACTAGCAGATACTAGGACATGTCCACACAAATATATATTTCTAAACTCTGATGTTTTAATACAGTATTGCAATAATGCACATGTATTGCAAATATACGTGCTCTGTTTGTGCCTGTATTTGTTTATCAAAGCCTGCAGCCTCCCACTGCTAAAATGTAGAGATTTGATTTTGCTCTAGCCTGGGCTTCCCACTAATGAGACTTCATTTGTTTCCAGAAAGGTGCTCCTGGCTTTACAAAGGATATTAAACACTCAGTGACAAGGGCATTGTGCTCAGTATGATTTTTTCTGAAGTAAGCATGGCAAGAAATCAGTGCCACGCACCTGAAATCTGTATTCATAAAAATAAACTAGGCTTACCTCTTCTTCAGTAGCACTTCAGGCAATTTATTAAAGGATGCTACTGATCTTTCGCAGCTGGGGAAACTGAGGCACTGAGCGATGCGGTGACCTGGCCAAGGTGAGCTGCAGACTGACAGCAGGCAGGGCTCTGTCTGACAAGTCCCCCTGAGCCATGCTGCCTCTCTTCCCGTCACTACTACTCAGGGCAAAATCACCGACAGCAGGGCATGGTGAGGGGGGGGAAAGGCAGCACAAGCCCTTGTAATCCTGTGTTTTTATGGGTCCCGTCTTATTTGCTATTGAATGGAGCAGAACCTTTCCTGCTGGTTCAGGGGGCCCATTCAGAAAATAAATTAGAGGGCAATAAACCTGCACCTTGGACTCCTGCTAACTGCTTCTTCCTTGCTCTTATGCTATGGTGCAGTTATTACTTAAAGCCTTTACAAACATGAGAAAGGGAACATATAATTATAAACAGGTCTCTGGGCTGACACCGGCCCTTACAGCTCTTGGGATCTGCATTTTCCTCCTATTTAAGGTGGCCAACAATTATAGACAAAAGGGTTTTGAGTCTGAAATCTCTGCTCATGTGATCCTAAAGGAAAGCTTTTACATTTATCCTCAGCCTGGCCCCCATCGTGCTTATTGTCCAACGACATCGAGCTCTGCATGTCATGCTAGTGCTATTGCAATGCTACACCAGCTCCAGCACTGAGCCTGACAAACACCGAGTGCACTCAGCACACCAGCCAGAGAGGACTGCTAAACTCCTGCTGACACAGGCCATCCTTGTTTTTATGTCAGCCTTGACCCGTGGATCCAACACTTTATTCTGGGTATTGCAGTGGCAACGCTACACTGATCTGTGCAAGCATGTGCTGATCTCAAGGACTGGGAGAGCACAAATTCATCAGGTCCAGCACTGGTTTCGTGGAGTGACAGGTTAACCCACTCCACAGCTGGATGAAAATGGTTTCCAAAAATGGTTTTGGAAAGGTATTTCCAGGTCCTCACTTATCTCAGGTCAGGCACCCAGAAGAGCAGGGTATGAAGCAAATACCTGGGAGTCTCTGGGGCTACGTCATGAGTGACTCATGCATGTCAGACAGACAGGAATCATGATAATAACAATAATAACAAAAAACCATCCATGGCTTTCTGATCTGCAGTATTACCAGATCTCCCTCATGCAGTGATTTCTGTCCTACTTGCATGCAGACTTAAACCATGAGGTGACACAAAAGAAAAGGACCCTTGCCTGGTAACATTAAACAGCAGGTAAGTTAAAATTTTAAATACACAGATTTTACAGTCATGTTACTCAGCTCAATAATTAATGAAATAGCTTGGATAAAATTTAAAACATAGCAGAGGTATCAGCTGGTTTCTGCTCCAGAATCTAAACCCAATGTTTCTATTAAATAAATCTTGTATCTTTTAAAAGAAGCCCTTCTCCATAATCTGTTTCCAATTGAACACTACAGTAAATATATCAAGATTACTGGATCACATTGTTTACAGATGAAACAGTTTAAAGGTGAAGTTATTTTTGGTTTAAATCTTCTGTGTCTTAAAATGAAAGGCATTTTTTTGGAGTAGCTGCTGAAAAACAAAAGTACCAGAAAAAAGAGAAAAAAGGAAGAAGATAAAACGTGGCACTGTGAGGGTTAAGCAAGGTCCTAAGATCCAAGTAAATATTTATATGAGTGCTCAAAGAAGGGGGAAAAAATCTCAATATAACCCAAATATAAATCATGGTGCTTTATGTTAGCTGTCAAATCATTCTAGCCCCTGCATTCCAGTACTTGCTCTACTGGTAATGTCACATACAAGATGTGGGCTTATGCCTTGGTGCAGGTTTGGCAGGTAATTAAAGTCACTTGCAGGGAGGTTTACACAGACTCCCTCCGACCCACTGCAAGACAAACAACCTGTTAACTGCGAGAGCTGCTGCGAGTGGGCAAAACTCGATGGGAGCAGGGGTTCTCACAGGCAGGAGAAGGGTCTGGCTGGGTGTGCTGCTCCTGCCTTGTCTCCAGCCTACGTTAACTCTTTCGTGCCCCTGGAACTTGCTGCTCTTTGCACTGAGAACTGGGTAGTGGCAGAATCAGCAGCCAGGTGTTTGTCAGAGGAAAAAAAAAAAAAATAATAAAAGCAAGTCCTGAGGGCAACTAGCCCTCGGGTCAGGTTTGCCTGCATTCTTGACCCAGGGGAGACTATTTTTGCTAGAAGTCATCTGGGTGATTTAGTCTTTCTGCTTGATCCTGGCTCTGTGTATTGAAGACTGCAGTCACAACAGAGTGAATTATTCCCAACAGATTCACGATACAGCCCATTCTCCAGTCCTGGAGACCCCCAGCTCCTTCTCTGGGAGGCAGCCTGCAAATGATGCCCAGGGCTTGCATCTCATGGCCTGTGATGAAAGTCTTTCAATAAAAGAGAACCAGAACCAAACTCTGGAGCTCAGCCTCCTGTCAGCTTTCATCTTCTCATTTAGCTCCCTTGTGTGAGCAGGTCAGAAGGGAGGTTTCAGATGCACCTCTCATTTTGCTCTTCCTGTCATAGGCGTTCCCATCTCAGTGGGGAAGATCTTTGCACCTGGAGGCACCCGCGTCCATCCTGCTCCGCATAGGAAATGGATGCAGAGCTGCAGGTTCTGCTCTGGGAACTGGAGTGCCATGAAGCCACACCTGTGTGGATGCAACCTCGGTGTCAGGGAGCCGTGCCAGCACCCACACCACCGCCATGCGACACCCTCTTATTTAACCGCAGAATTAGCATGGCACCGAGATGACGGGTTATTGCCCTCTGGCTCTCTTCCCCACGCCATGTGTCATCCCTACCTCCAGCCTGCAAAGACAGAGGCTGGGGCCAAAGAGTAAATCCTTCCCCATATGGGTTGCATTTCACTGCCTTTTTATAGAGGCTTCCAGAAGGGAAGTCAAGCTGTAATGGGGACATCCCTCTGCAAGGATAGCCCCACCACCAGCATCATTTCACAGGGGCTAGTGAACAACCACCATCTCTTTAGCTGCCATCCATCTGCCTAGACCTGAGAGTATCCATTCATATTCATTTAACCAGTCTCTTATGCTAATCTCTGTCTACCTCCTTTCTTATCATCTGGTCATATACAAAATCAGAGAGCAAGGGCCTCCCTGAATTAGCCCAGACTCCTGTTAATCAGCTTGGAAAATGTTGCATTGAATCCTGACAGTAAGGGAAAAAACCCTGCAGAAACCCAAAGCAAGCAGAGATCAACTTAGGTCCATTTATCTGCCCTAATCAAACAGTGATTTGTCTGTCTGATAGGAGTTTAGATAAAGTTTTCAGCAATTTGCAATAATTAAATGTGAAAGGGGAAGAAGCAGAGGGTTTCCAGGCAACATGCTGCAGAAGGGGAGTTTTGGAGGAAGGCAGAGAACCCCTTGTTAAACATCTGCCAGGCTGCATGGAAGGTAGCGGTGATTTCCCTGCTCTGATGGAGTTCCCCCTTCCTGCAAAGATGTTCCCCTCCTGCTGCTGCTCAAATCAGCCAGGGGACAGAGAAAATCCCTGGAGAGCAGGAAAATATTTTCCAAAAGAAGGTATTGCCTCTGATTACGAGAAATCACAGGTATTAAAAAGAAAAAAAACATTCCCAAGAAAGGCACTATCACCTCCCTCATAAGAACTTTGCTCCCATGTCTGAATTATGCAAGCTAGAGCACAGTGCAATGCTCAGTACATTCAAGATAGTTGTCAAGAGCAAAGTATAAACACTTCCAGCAAATGCACTTAATAGAAGTTTGTTTGCCAAGTGCTGCAGCCTTCTTTCTTGGTCATGGCGAGGAAAAGGCCTTTTTCATTAAGTGGGAAGGAAGAAAACCCTCTCTCATTTACAAAAAAAAAAAATCCTAAACCTTTGAATGTGAAACACTTTCCAGCCTTTTGCTTTGTTACCCATCAGCTCTAGCAGCAATGTACCCAAAGTCTACTGGAGTCCCCCCATCAATGTTTTTACAAACATCAGCTGTGAGAGGCCAGCCCCATTCACGGACGGGCTGGAGCTGATCAGCAAATGGATGCAGAGAGTGAACCCGTGACTGTGATCCAAAGGGATGCAGAAGAAATGGAGCGGAGCCCCCGTTGTGCATAAATCATGGCCACGCTCCTGGGAGAACAGAGTCCGTGGGAATTTGGCCATTGGACTTTGCTGGGGCTAGAGGTTCACCCCAGCCTCCAAGGGGGGTTAGGTGCCACCTGCCAGGAGATAGCTGAAGACAGGGAAGAGATCCACTGCAGCGGCAATTAAGCTCTAATCACTATCTGCCTTTGCTTGAATCTCTTTGCTCCACCCTGAACACACAGTACAGCAGGGCTGTATGCTCCTCCAGCCAAGAACTTGGGACTCCAGGGAAGGGGTGTGTTTGTTCCTCTTCTGAACCAACTGCTTCATTCCAAAAGCAACCACAGTTGTCTTGAGCTACTGTCGCCAGTTCAATTTGCCTTTAGCAGGGAACAGAAGCTGTGAACGAAAAAGGCCTGAAGATGATGGTTCTGTTTTAATTAACTAATGTACCCTATAGATTCATGTTTTTTCCCTGAAATCTCGGTTGGCTTCTTTAACTGCTGTTCTCAGTGACACAGTTTAATTCCCCCTCCCTGGACTGCACTTGCCTTTTCCCAGGGCGCTCTCACTGAGAACGCCCACGAGAGCCTGCTCTCGTAGCCGGAGTGCGGGAGGAGCTGCTTTCCATTAGGGAACCTGCTGATGACTCCAAGATGACTGCAGAAAACCCTCCCTGACTACGTCCCTCCACGTCCCACATGACAGAAATGTTGGCTGGAGAGGAGCTCTGGAGGTCTCTCATCCAGCCTCCCACTCCAAGCAGGACTGCTGCCAACACTAGATCAGGTCAGCCCCAGCTTTGCCTCAGCAAGTGTTGAAAACCTCCAGGGGTGGAGATCCCACCACCTCTCTGGGTGTCTGTTCCACCCACATTCTGCTAATTCTATTTCAAGGAACTGACCCATCTCCAAAGCAACTCTACTCTACCAGCAGGACAATAACTTCAAGATGTTTTGCAATACACCCCACCCCCTGTCCTTCAAGGACCTGATGACCCAAACACACAAGAAGTTGAACACCTATTATGGGAACTAGGAACATTAAGTCTTCTATTTAGAGCCTCGAAATCCCCACCAGACTGTTCCTCAAGCTTGCAGGCTGGAGGCACCTGCGGTATTAGCAGTAAAGTTCTCCAGGCCCCTGAAGTTCTGCTCCTGGGACGGCCAGAAGAAGTTTGCTGCCTATCTCACGCTTAGGTCTAATTCACCTACATGAAAATAAGATATTATTCTGCCTCTCCTGGCTTAAGGCTCAATTTGCTAAGGTGTTCTCTGAGCATTCCCATCAGATCTGCCCGATGTTGCAGCAGGATTTATGTTCTGAGCGCATGTGTAATGTCCTACCCAGTCACCTATACATGCATGTTTGCAATCTCTTTCCTTCCCTCTGGCCCAAGTTATTCTGTACAAAGCAGAAAAGCTTTGACAGAGTGGAGCAGGAAAGTAACGGTGCCGGGCACCCCTGGGAATGGGTGCTTGCACCCTTGGGTGCAGCAGCAAACCCAGGCCCTGCCTCTTGCCCCCTGGGCAGGCAGCCAGAGCTGGGGCCTCTGTTTGAAAGGAGAGCTTTGGATGCCTACCCTTGGGAGAAAATTCTGTGTGTGACAGGGAGGCAGATGCCCATATAGGACTGAAAGGGGTGGATAACGCCCATGAGAGCATGAGTTAAATCATTGCGTTGTTTCTTACTAGCTAGCATGGGTGGCATTGTGCAGCTGGCGATAGGGCTCATAGAAAAGCCATGAGGATTACAGTGAAAATCTGGTATTTTCACCAACAGTTAGAAGCTTCAGTGGTGATTTGGTTGCCATCAGGACCATACATAGAAAAAAAAAATCCACAGAGGAAAGATCCAGTATCTGCAAATCAGAGGAAGATGAAAATCCAGACTTAAAACAGAGGGCACTTCTTTATAACGTTAAAGCTAAAATAACTGGTGATTGGAACCACTCGTGAGGGATTGTAAAGATATATTCCATCGCTTGGAAATTGCAGGGAAAGGACTGGGTATTTTTCCAAGAGCTGTTTTAATCAAATTAGGAATTAATCCAGACATGTCCTATGGTCTATTATACATGAGAAATCAGATTAGATGGTCACAGTGGTTTCTTCTGGTCTTACAATCAATGAAAAAAAAAAAGTAATTGTGGTGATAGTGAAACAGTGAAGAAATATACTGCTGAACTAGCAGGGAGGCTAACGGACATATGAAAATGCTATGAATTCTAGAACTTATATAATAGATTGCATTCACTTCAGCAAGAATTCCACCATTGTTCTTTTTTTCCACATTTAATTTAAAGAGGCAATATCCTTTTAAGCTTTCATTCTGCAGCAGGGTAGATTAAATTTAAAATAGAAAAGTGCTGCAGAATAGACCTCGGGATGTTCAGGCCTGGAGGACAACTTAATGAAGCAGAAACTGAAATACCATACGTCTCCAATAGCTTTAATTTATACAAATATTATCTTTGTGTCTTTCATAACATGATGCAGAGGAGCTCAGAGTACAGGGTAATTTCTTTGCTTTTCAAGATAATTTTATCCATTTTAGTACCTGGGTTTGAAACCAGCCCAATTCAAACCCAAAGAGCTATAAAGATTTTTTGCTCTAATTGCTGAAACAGGCTTGCACATATAAAATCAATTTAATGGCTGGAAAAGGCCGTGTGGTGTATAAATAGGGATAAGTACCAGACCACCTAGAGCCCAGTCCTGCCACAGGCATTCAGACTGGCCAGTGCTGTCCAACGCAGATCGCTCAGGGTCAGTGACGGAGTTGTCCTCCTGGGTCACCCTGTGATGGAAACTAGAAGCCTCCTGGCACAGGTTGCTTTCAGATCCAGCACATCACGCTTTAAATGGCTTGGTTTTGTAGAACTGTACTGGGTGCACTTTTTCAGATTTTTGGTTTTTCTTGTTCCACCCTAAGCTCAGGAATCCAGTAAATGGGACTGTGGCCCCAGCCCACTTGGTGCTGGCAATAAAGCCAAGAGCAGGAGCAGCACAGGAGAGCGCTGTGGTTGAGCATGCACTTAAGCCAGGATTTATTCCCTGCTGGTGGAGGACTACACGCTGGCCTAGGCTCAGAGCAAGGTCAGGGTGCAGCAAGGCAACAACCCCAGCGCTGGGGCAGCCCCAGGCAATCCCCTCTGGTGCAGCGGTTCCTGAGCAGTGTCACCGAAGCAGGGGATTTGCTCTGTGCTGTGATCCCTGGAGGTGTCCCCTTCCCTCACAGCCCTTCTGGCTGAATGCAAGAGTGGTAAACCCTTTTAGGACAGAGGTAGTAAATTTTTGACCTCCTAGATATTTTGGGACATTGGTGTACCTCTGTATATACTCTGTAGGATACCAGACCCATCTCTGCTTCTAAGTCACTGCATGATCTTCGTTAAAGCAGCCTCTGCACTGCTAATTTTCATTTTTGTGAGGCAAAATAGTATCATTTACTAATCTCTGAAAAAAAAAGGTCTTTGAAACTTAAATAGCAGGTATCTAGTGTCTGGTACCTTATTTATTCACAGATGTTTGAATCTGCTCAAGACATGTAAAACTGGGTTGCCTTTTTTTTTTTTTTTTCTTTTCACTCTGTTAGAAGTGGGGAGAAAGAGAGAGAAAGAAAAAAAACATATTGCTGGAAGACATCTTAATTCTGAATAAAAGTAGAGTTCATTAGCAAAGAGGGTTCATCTTTTCTTTATTCTTCACAACATGCATTTTCATGATTGGTTACAAGTCTAGCATTGCTTCTTCCTTCATATGCTGCCAACAGTTTTCTATGATCTTAATTTTCTCCCCTCTATGAAAACCTCAGGAAAAAAATTCCATATATTAGACTGCAAGTATTTGATTGACACATAGATTAATGTTACACAATTAAGGAGTGTTATCAGGTGAGTGCTTCAAAAATCACAATATTTCACAGGCAGGCAGGCTTCCTGACACCATGGTAAGTAGAAACACTTTCTAAAAATTATTTAGACTCACCATCTATCATCATGAGCAACCTTGTGTTGTGCTAAAATAATTGACAGGTTGATAGCTGTGAAATGTTTCCAGTCCAATAAAGTACAACATACTATTTCCAATAACAACACTGGTATGCAAGGATTTACAATGGTTACCAATTTATTACAAAAAATGATGGAGTTCTAATTTGTGAGCAACTTGAGTGTATTTCAACTCCATGATCAGCGTCCTTCAAACCATCGCTATTCCAGTCATTTCTTTCATGAATAAACGAGCCATGAATATGCATATTAGATGTAGCACAGCATGGGCTGCTCTGCCACCTTACATCCAGAAGGTCATGGACATAAATCTTCTTCAGTGCTAAATATTCCCTCTACCTTACTAGGGGTTGAGCAGCTCCCCAGCTTCCTACACTGTTAAAGAGAGATGTAATTGGGTAGAAACCCTCACATATTCACTCCCCTGTGGTTGGTTCGCATGGCCGAAAGAGGAGGTAGAATTAAACTGATGGAGCTGGGAATGTGCTCGCGGGCTGTTCATCCATCACTTCACGTGAACCCAACGGCTCTGTCTCTTGCAGGAGTGCTGGGCGGGCATGCGGCGGGCATCAGGACTTGGGCTGCGCTTGCCTTGCTGATCCATTGAAGCTGGGACGGATGTGGATCCTCTCCTCCACAACCCGTGCAAGAAATACTTTTGGGGATCTTCAAATAAAACCCCAACTGCTGCATCATCTGGGCCCATCTGTGCTGGCAGACGAGGCAGCCAGGCAGCTGGCTTAGGGACATGGGAAATCCCAGAGCTCCAGCTAGCTCCTCGCCCCTGCCTTGTCCTCTTCCCACTCCCGTGTTTCCTACTCTTCCCTTCCCTCCTGAGAAGTTTTCAGGCAGGATCAAGAGTGTGGGCATCTCCTCTACTCAGGGTAATCAAAAAAAGAGGTGGAAGATGCAACACCTCTTCTGTTCACTCATTTCCTTTGCATCCTGGGAGTTATTTGGTCTAATTCTGAGCTTGTTGAACATGGGATTAAGCCACAGAGAAATTCTAACATTGATGGGGCATAAAGGAACAAAGCTTCTGTTAATGTTAAAACAGCCAAACAAAAAGTAATAGATGTTCCTGATTCAGACGGGTTTTCAGCTACAGGAACACCAAAAAGCAGCAGGTAATTTTTCTGGTTTTTCATGCAAGTTTTGTTTAAAGGACTTTTTATTTTTTTTCCCTTTTTTTTATTTTAAGACAAACATTTGTTTTAAGCAACCACCAAGACATTTCCAGCAAGGTTCAGGTATCAGGGATTTCCTTTCCCCAACCTGCCCCCAAAATTAACAAGAGAGAGAAGGAACATAATATCCTAGAGGAACAATTAACCTTCAGCTTGCTTGTCATACAGCATATGCAGATGCAGGAGGAAGAAAAGCTCAACTGAATGCACACTGAAGTACTGTCCTTTCAAATTCTTCCTAGAGGACACACATTTATAAAAGAGTCCATTAAAAAATGGGGCCAAATTCTGCAATAGGCTCTTGTGAGGCATGGAGGTAAATGTGGTCGTCCTTCTCCAAGGTCTCACCGCAAGAGAGAACTTTCAACAGGAATTTTCCAAACTCCTGGGTTATTGCAAAAAAAACGTAACTATATATATATATATAAATATCTCTTTGTAATTATATACTTAACTATATATGTATATAGCTATATATATAGTTACACGTATAATAGTAATGAATACCACTACCACTCCCTTTGCAGCTACCTGACATTTTTCTCTAGATATGCTCAATGAACTTCAAGAACTCCCAGTTGGACCCAGAAAACATTGTTCATTTTTCCAGCAGTAATCTAGGAACAGTTATTGATAGCTGCTTGACATTCAGTTTCTGAGCAGTTCAGCGGAGAGAGCCATGTCCGAAACTTGGAAACCCACGTGGGTTCCCTCCCTCCACCTCCACACGCTATTGCTCTGCTCCCTAGCAGTGAAAAAACCTCACTGTCCAAACTGTAGCGACCCGTGTCAGAAGGTTGTTTTTGTTTTCAGAGAGACACTTATTTTTTTTTTTCCCAGAGTTATGTATAATTGTTCCAAGAAAAGAGATATTATAGTAGGTTATTCCATTATTTAGATGGAATACTGGAATTATAATTTCCAGGGGAAAGAAGCCCAACATCCTTCAGGAGTTGATCCAGCAGATTAAATATGTCCACTGGTTTTAAATCAATGCAGTGGACTGGTTTCAGTACCGCATGAAATAAATCTGGGCAGGTCAGGTTGGATTTTTACCCCTCCTTTTCTTTACCCAACCTGGCTTAGACAGCTTCACTCAAATATTTTCTTTCACATGTTGCTGGCAAAAGCATCAAAACCCTTGCTGGGCTTATATTACAGCTGACAAATCACAGTAATTCGTGATCAGAGCTACTGGAGTTATTCAGAGCAACTAGTGCAGCCATGGGGGCTGAGTGTGACTGGCTGCACTGCAAAAGTTACCTGCTAGAATTTCATAGAGCTGCCAAGTAATTTGGCTTAACAGCTCTTTCCTTAACGAAACACCTTGCGAAGAGGGTTGGCCCCGTAGTACCTTGTCTCTAGATGAGTCTCAGCCATCAGAGGAGCAGGTTGGCTGGGATTAAATTGGCCACAGAGGTCTATGATGTTGAAAATGTTATTTTCAATGACAAAAAACCAAAGCCAATCTAAAGAGCTCTCCAGGTGTCGCTGGTTAATGGAGGAGGTTACCCCTGGAAATGATAACAAAGGACAATATCCCCACTTTTCATTCACGTGGTCACCTGCTATATTCCACCGATGGGGATGAACGGTTGCAGGTCCTTGTGCAGGGACAGTACTCGCTCTACGCTAGCACGTGCAGACCTTGCCACCGCAGTCATTTCACAGCTTACAAAACTACAGTTTTTAAAAATAGTGGTTTAAATTCTTTGACACACCAGTTATTGAAAAAAAATATATGCTGAATAATCTGCTTGTAATGAAAAGTGAAACTCTCATCACCATTTCAGGTTACAAACACCAGTTCTGTCCAGGAGAAGTTTCAGGGCCTCTTTTTCTAAATTTAGCCTGGTTTCAGAATTACTGGAGGACAACCAGTCTCAGCCTGGATTCCTCGTTTGATTTTACCCTCTCTTTTTATGGGTTCCTTTATTTGCCTAGAGTGGTATAGAAAAGAGTTTAAAGTTGGTGTATTTTGATCCTTCGCATTTTAAACCCTCAGTTTTCAGCTGGCAGCTTCTGGCTTCTCCAACCTCAACACAAGGTTTCCAATACCTTTACAAACCGGTGTATTGTCTGATAGACTGCATCTTCAAAGGTGACCTCTTTTCAGGGGAACAGAGCTGGTAGTTTTATTCCAGGAAGTTTGCTGCATGACACAAGGATCTTTTGTGGGCACTTTGCTCTTTTTCTTTCTAGGATTCCTTACTCTAAACCAGAAGTAACTTTAGAGAAAAAAAAAGTACAAGACTGCTCTTTGTGCATTTAGCTAGTGAACTGTCATGATTTTATGAGGAGTCTCATGATACTTGGTATTTTTCTTAAAACCCTAGACCTTGAAGTCATAGGTATATACCAGAGTCTCAGCATTTCAGAGAAGAAGGTTTCCAGCCTGCATGGATGTAGCAAAACCCTGAAAATAGTGAATCCTGAGAGCAGAAGAGAAGAGCCCTTAAACTGCTTTTCAAAAAGCTAATGTTTTAGGAGGTAAAATCCTGATTTCTGGTGGGATAGGGATGAGGCAGTGGAGACAGGAATCTTTTGCCCAGCATTGAGCCACGATCCCCCTGCCACTGAAGCACATCCTCTGAACCTCAGCCCTCTGTTTGTGTTAAGCTGATTGGAGTCAGAGGTCATTCAAACCTACAAGAGGAAATGAGATTTGGGGAAAACCCACACCCAGAAGTCAGGATTAAAAGGAGCTTCCTTGAATCCCAGCCCATCTCTTGCGGACAGACTGTGAAAGTTTCAGGTGTGCAAATTCTATTCTAAAAACTCATCTTCTAAAGTGAAATCAAGCCGAAGCAAACTACTGTCCCTTGTTCAGCTGACAAGGTAAGAAAGGGAATTGGAGGGACCCTGACAACCTGCAGGTCAGCATTCAGATTTATCATATCTGAGGCTTTACCAGCTGAAGGACTAAGGGCATCTTTCAAGATGCTCCATGCCAGCAAGAAGCTCACTTTAAAGACAGATGCTGCTGGTCTCTTCTCCTACAGTTAGGCTGTTCAGGACAAGGATTTTTTTGGTCAGTGCAGCAGACTCTTT